>NC_061521.1:22530000-22780000 GCF_022379125.1 Scophthalmus maximus | reverse complement strand
TGTGTGTGTGTGTACAAGTTTGAGAAACAAGAGAAGGACAGCCAGAGACACACACACAATGCAAGCAGTTCTTAAAAAGGAAAGAGGGGTATTCCAAGTGTATGTGTGTGTAGTGGTTCATTCAGCAAACAGATTAATATGTAGACACACTGTAAACAGTCAAAACCTTTAGCATCAGGTCGGTGACATGATAGGTTAGACGACCTGATCTGGCACCTTTACAATTGGACATCCAATTATTTTCCTCAAAAAAGGTCTAAGAAGATATTAAAAAGACTTGTAATGTGAGAAAATGTTTTTCGTATTGTTGTGACCGTCGTATTTTGCAGGAGGATGTTCAGTACTTTTCCAGTTAGTTTCATTCAGAACCCTTTTGATTCAAGTTATATCTATTCATTTTATTTACAGGTATTTATGATAAAGTTCATGGTTAAACTGTATAAATTATCAAGCCTCAATTACATTTCTTTGCCATAAGGGTTTGATAACACCTTAGAGATCATGGGATTTTATATTTTCTGTATGTCAGTATCGGCCCGAAAAAATGCCAAAATACATATGTGAAAATATATTTACATTTTCCATTATACTAGGTAGGCTGGAATGAGTGAACATCAAATGAGAATGCTTTTTTAGGTTTGTTTCAGCAATTTTTTTTCGTTTTACTTGAGGCTAAAATATGAGAGTTAACTTCATCATCTATACCCTTTCTTAATCTTGAACTATATTTTATACACTAGTGGTCAAATGACTTCAAGAAATAAATTGTTGACGATCTGAAAATCAATATCAGGACATCAATACACAGTTGCATGTATAGACAGGTTTCATAATTCAAGCTGCAATAGAAATAAATAAATCTACCATTAGGTTTTGTTTTTTTTAACTCTTGTCTAGACAGGATTATATTATTATTATTATTAGTCTTATAGGAAAATATCATTCTAATTAAATTAATGGCATATCAGTGACTTTACCCCAAAAGGGATATATGTATTAATTTATCACTCCTATTAGGAGAGGGTGTCTGACTGTGAAATTATTTTTTTCTGTGAAATTTCTGAATCACTTGCTACACGGACGTGGGACGTAACCTTTTTGGTTATTTGTAATTTGACTCCTACGCTGGAGTTTGCTCTTATTATTATCATCATTTTTTTCTAGTGATAATAGCATATAATGTTGATCAAAACACAGTCAACAAAGCAAAACAAGAAAACCCCAGATATGATACTAATGTACAATAAGATCAGTGTTCTCACATAAAGCCCCTCTGGTGCATTGCAGGAAAATGTCCAGACGTCAGTGCAATGTCTGGATGCAGCTTAAGACCCAATCACAAGCTGATGCGCTCCCCTTTAGCCAAACACCTGTAAGCGGTCCAACTTCACCTCGCATGAAGACGTCCCATGAGCCTCAAGCTCCACGCTTCCTTCACACTGAAGCACCTACTTCATGGGACGGCTTCCCATGCGGATCTACTTCCTGTAAAGCTAGACCTAAGTCTATCCATCTTCACAATAAATGTCCCTATTCTCTTTCATTCCTGTCTTGATTCATATCACATCAACCACGGTTAATTAAAACCGTCTTGAATCGGGTCGAGGTGTCTGTGTATGCAAACACACCTAATAGAGGCTTGTGTTTCGCGAGCAATGTTTTATGATGGATATCTCCCTCTCCTTCTCTGACGTGCTTCTGGTGCTCCCAGTGCAGAAGGAGGCCTGAAGACATCTGCATAAATAGAGCAGCCAGGGGATTCTCAGAGGACACGCTTCAGGCTGATAAATAGCAGCGAGCACGGTGCATTCAAATCGGCCTATTTGTTATCTAGACTACGCGGCGTCACCTTGTTTTATGGCCACACGGCGGTGGGTTGTGGCCTTTAGCTGCGGGAAACACAGAGGTACTCCAATTGAAAAAAACAGATTTGCTCTATTTATTCATAGACATGTATTCTACTCTGGTGCTCACACAGCGACTTTTTTTAAGGGTATTTCACGCAAAAAAAGTAATCGAATACGTCATGAATGATTTCCACACCTAGCGTGTGTCTGCAGTCAGCATCATTTGCCTGTCGTGCATCCTAATATAGAAGTTATTGTAACCGTCTTCCCAAGTATTTAAAGCAGGCTTTAAATGTAGCTTATTTTGCATTGCCAACAGAGGGGAAAATGCTTTGCATAGGGAAAAATAACTTGTAGAGGCAATAATACTTTGTATTAGAGGAACCATCCGACCGAGTAGCGGAGCGCTGTATTCTATTGATGTTTTTACTGTACATATCCTGCATGCTGATATTTACCTGTGTCCAGAAAGAGGAGGAAGATGGCGTGCCAAAAAAACAAAACAAAACAGATTCAGAGGAAATGCTGTGGAATATCACAGAATTTGCATTTTTTGATAGCAGGAAACGTGTGAAGGTAAAACCAGTGAGGTGAAACCGCTGCTGCTGACGTTTCAGCATTTTGTGAAATAGCACCAGATGTTGACGCAGATGTTAATTAGGAAAAACAGAAAGCAGATAGATGTGCCTATAAATCCGGTCCCTCCTAAATCATTTAATTAAAAAAAAAACACATTGAATTTAATATATAGACATTTTAAATCTTTATGCATGAAGGGAATATTTGCTGATGCAGTCCCACATCCTGAAAGCATAAAAAACCTTGGATACACAGCAGTGCAACTCTAATGATTTTTTCTTTCTTTTTACATGGTCTTTTAAAGGTGCGTCCCAATATTTCTACAGTGTAGATGGGTCATTAGGCCACACAGCGACAGTAGAAGCAGCATCAAGAGAGAGAGAGGGAACATATATTACACGCGAACACGTGTCCTTACCGTGGTCTCGTCCTCGTGCAGCACCTGGTCGTATCCGCTGAGCGCCACGCAGAAGATGATGGCGGTGACATCCTCAAAACAGTGGATCCACTTCTTCCTCTCTGACCTCTGACCTCCCACATCAAACAGCCTGATGGCCACAGAGAGACAGATGCGAATGAATACGCCTTCATAAGAACATGCTCAAAGATATACTATATATATCTGCTGTATCTGACCATATCTTTCTCTTATCCCCCTTTTAGAATATTGATGATGATTCAGACCTGATTTACACGTCATGTCGTCTTAGGCAGACTGAATTGCGATCAGGTACAAAAAACACAAGGTACTGTAACATTCATCTGATCTCTGATCTGTCCATCACTGACTGATCTGTCATTCTATTTGTCAAATAAAAAAACACATCACAACCTTTATAACATAAATCATTAACACATCAGGGAATTTATAGACAAGTGTATACAAATGATGAGAAAAATTGTGAATAATAGGCATGCTCTTTTTCCATTCTTTTTGCAAATCTATAAGAGACATCATCAATCTGTCGGGATGAGAGGAAATTGATCTGTATGAGTAAATTCATTTATACAGCGCTTTTCTAATCTTATTGAGCATCCGAAGCGTTTCGTTTTAAGTTTGCAGACATTTTTACGTACACAGAGAAACATTTATAACACACTAGAGGAAAAGGGAAACAAACTGAAAAAGCATAATATATCTCCTTTTCAACTTTTTTCCAGTAATTTACGTCACGACTTCATTAGACGGGAATGACGACTCTGTCATGTCAAAGTTGTATTTTTTTTGTGGTGGTTCGAAGAACAGATGATGATGGTACAGTACGGGAATACTGTAGTCTCCCACACACCAGAGCCTCGCGGCCAGTAATAGCAACTGAGCTGGCAATATTTAGGCTCATACACACACCCAGCACACTGCCCACACACCTGGAAGCTCAACAGAATGAAACACACCATGTAGCAGAACTTACATTTCTGAAATATTGTGTGTAGACCAGAAAGAAAGCGATTTTTGCATCCATGCAGAAAAACAGTGTGTACATTTTATGAACCTCCCTGATCTGTACGCACATTAACACAAGAGGGGCAAATATACGGTCATCAAATTAAAGGGTCGGGGAAAGAAAAACCTTTCCTCCAATCATCCCATAACGCCTCTCCATCTCCCTGTCATCATTCCCCTAGCTCCCTGCTCTAATTGAATCGGATCTCATTAAATAAAAGGCAGCCAATCATAAATATAGACACATGTTCAAAGTATTTAATTACAGATGGGAGTTCCTGCTGTGTTCACGGAGAGAGAGAGAGAGAGAGAGAGAGAGAGAGAGAGAGAGGAGCAGGTAGGCAGACGGACAGACAGATGGGTGCTGGGGACAAATATGAAGATACAAATGTCACCGTCAAAGAGTTCACACTGACCGGAAGTGAAGGTTTTTGAAGGTGAAGTGCGTCTCGACGATGCCCGTGGTCTTCACTCGGGTCCTCAGGATGTCCTGCTCTGTCGGCTGGTAGTCTGTCGCACCAATCCGATCTAGGCTGTCCAGGTAGCTGCGCGCGCGCACACACACACACACACACACACCCAGAAAATACAGATGGTGAGCATCAGGCAGTAATTCACCTGTAGGTTAGCAACTGTTACAAGGCACAGCAGGCCCGTCAGGTTCTTTTGGTTTTGATTTTTGTTTTTCGCATCCTGAAACTGTGAGAATGGGGCAATACTTGGTAGACAAACTGTTTGCTTTTCCCAAAAAACAAAAGCATGTGAGGAAAATCGAAATGAATGGAATGGACTGTGCGAATGGTCTCTGGCGTCAGCTGCAGTCGCTAGCACCTCTGGCAAACTCCTTCCCTCTCTGCAGAAGAAAACACATTTGTCCGTGAGCACAGTGTGAGCGGTAACGGCCCCGCCCTGCTCTTCGCTGGATTTCGCGGAAGTTGAAGCGTAAGCAACGCCAACGAAGTTTTACGCGAGTTTCATTGGCCAAGCTCACTGCTTAGTCCTCAGACGAGGACGCCGACTTCTTGCAACATTCACAACATCGTGTCTGATTGAATCATGATTCTCTTTTTTGACATCAGTCGGCTGGAAACATTAGAGAGTCGTCTGAAGACGGCCTTTTTTCAAACATCTGGGAGCTCGCGTTAGTTAGTGATCTAGCTCGCGGCTGCGGCCGGAGATGAGAAGAGATGAGAATCATTCCGTAAAAACTGATCGATGAGTGTGTTTTTTATTGGCCCTCAGGCTCCCGTTCTGGAGTCGGCCTCACATCGATCAGTCGCCCCGGGCGTCGCGCCTCGCGCTAAAGTCTCACCTCGTACCCGAGCGGCTCAGAGGGAGCGATCACTTCAAATGGAGGCACTTGCATGGCAGTGTACTGTAAACTTATGCTGACGAACGTTACGGCTCGGGCGGGCACGACGAGACACCCGCACTGGACTGTCGTTATTAATAATGAAAGATCAAGGGACAGATCAACACTGCTGATCTCGCACAGCCACTGTCTGTCCCCCTTTTCCCCATCAGACTATTTATATGAAACAAAGTTGAAAAGAAGTTTTTTCATTACTTTAAATCTAGTTTAGTAGAAAGTAGAAAATCTGTAGCTGTAGGAATCTGTTCAAATGTCCAATTACCAGATTTTTCATGGTCTTCCATCCAAAAAGAAAATTAATAAAGGCTCTGAGCAACCTGCATTCGAGCTACAGAGGTGCAATGCCAACCTTGGACGGTAACGTCCCTCACACATTCTGTTCTGTCAGAAAGCTTTAACCCTAAAATCGAGCGCAGAGCAACGTCTCAGACGCTGAATTATATACCCCCCCCCCCCCCCCCCCCCCCCCCCCCCCCCCCCCCCCCCACACACACACACACACACACAACAAGCATTCATGGTTACTGGTATCCCAAGCTGTCAGAAAAAGGAGCTGAGAGCCCGGCGGTAAATCAGAAGAGCGGAGAGAGAGAGAGAGACGAGCAGAAAATATACCTACAGCTACATCCTGCCTCCACCTAATGTAATGGATGTTTTTTTATTTATAGATGGGTCAGAATGATGTTTCGGAGCTCGCAAATGGACGCAGAGATACTTCCAAGAGCATTAGAGAGAAAGATGAAGGCGAAATATCGGGCTGAGGAATAAAAAGAAGTACACACACATGAAAGATGGTTGACACTACCACACACACACACACACACACACACACACAGCTCGAGTGATACTAAAGGATAACAAAGGCAAAGGGATCTGCTGAACCTTAATTCGTTTTTCTTTCTTCCAATGTAAAAATAAAATGTAGCCAGATCTGTCCACTACACTCATCGAGAACATCAGCCGAACGGATGAACGACGGCGAGTTGGTGTGTCGCCACAAATGCAGCCGTCACTTTTCTAGTTTTTAACAGCCTGCGATGGAAACTGAAATCTGACAGAAAATACTATAGGAACGAATTCACAATAGCGCTAGGCGGTATACCGCTTTGTACCGATTATATCGGAATGGATTTTCCGTGTGATATGAATTTTTCATATTCCGCAACACAGCTAATGGTTGGAAGGTGGTGAAGAGCGCTCTGGCGCAGTTTTGGGGGGGGGGAGGGGGGCTTTTTCGCTGTTGCACCACTAAAGGGCATAAACTCTTGAGCAGAAACCATGATGGACATCTCAAAGGCGTTTTAGGAACTGTTGTTTAGAAATTGTAACTGTGTCTGTTGTTTGGAGGAATTTCTTCTTTTAAAAGTCCGACGTGGAACCAAACAAGTATTTTACTGCAAATGTTGTCGAGCTAAAGTCGTTGCCGGAGCGGAGGAAGCCACACTGGCAAGTTGCTCCACCACCACCACCACCCGTCTCCAAGGTACGTTTTGTCACGAGAACACACGCGAGAAGTGACAGTGACACTGATTCACAATCAAATATATTCGTCTGACTTGTGAGTGAGCTGACTCGCAGTATAAAATATTAAAGCCATGGACACAATACAGCTGATGGACATATACAGTGAATAGAAGCGTAGGACGTTTTGAGGAATTTCAGCAGTTTTTAGTGTGGGGATAAAACTAAGTACACGTCATTTGAGCGTAAGTATGTGTCTCTCTCTCAGCTTTTAAAGACATTAATAAGACCTGAAAATTCTGTTGGGCAGCAGTGAATCTCGCCGCTGTTGCCGGGGCCCACCGCCGTGACACCAATGACCTTTACCACCACACAGGAGGTTGAACCCTCTCTCCCCCGTCACATGACCCGACACTAACACGAATGCTAACATTATTTCATGTATAGAATAATTGTCCCCCGAAGGTATGTCAGTGTGCGGCCTGGTTTCTAGCTGCCAAGCCGTATATGTGAACCACCACTGCATTAGTCCCCCCCCCCCCCACATCCTGAAATCACTCGTCATGGCGCAATAAGTTCATTAAGACCAGACCCCAGAGTGTACGCTTGTTTCATTTCCCTGGTGATGTGCCGTATTATAGTTTATCCCTAAAAGAGTGTCGGGCACGAAAGGAGAGACAACCGGAAAGATGTTGTCTGTGAGGTGATAATGACGAGGGGCGCAGAACGCTCCCGAGCTCCTGACAAGCTGCGATGGTCAAGGAATCTGAATGAACACAAAGCCCCGGCGTTACCTGACAGAGAGAAGGAGAAGAAGATAAACCAGGAAGCGTCACGCTAACAATGCACACGCAGGTAATCGAAGGTAAAGCAAGATGCAGAATCAATATCTCTATTAGTTAATTGAGAGCTATATGCCATTTTAACGACAATCAGATAGACTCCGATTACCTGCTATTAGTGGGCAACATGCACAACATAACACACCGTGTTAGTAAGATAAGTGAAGATAAGATGAGATAAGATTTTTTTTTACATTATTGATCCTGTGCCGGAATTTGCTCCACAGCTACAGTACGAAGAATAAAACATTTGAGTGAGTGTTAAAGTGTAAACGAAAGAAGAACAGTGCAACAACTACACTCAAACAGAATGGACCTGATATTGCACTTGGTATTAATATGTATAGTATATGAAAGGTACCATTGCACATGGTCATTGCGTATGTGTGTATGGAGGGTTGTGATTACGGTATATCTTTTAAAGGAGGCCAAGTTGGTACATGCATACCGTACCACTGTGTCACAAAGGCAGGGGATGTAAATCATATACAGAGAGCATGTGTATTGTGCTAAGTAGGTCAGAACATGCAGGGTATTCGTACACATATAGAGAGAGAGAGCGAGAGCAGTGGCTTCAGGGTGAACATGCCCCTCTCAGAACAGAGCTTTCTGCTTTCTATGTTATACAAACAGGCATTACATGCATGCACAATTAGTTACACAATTAATTCTACTGTACTAGTGAAAGTATCACCGTCACTGACTGAAGGCTGACGCCTGAAAAGCCCAAAACACAGACAAAAATCTCAACTTTGAACAAATATCCTCAACTTCATTGGGCTTTTTTTTATGTCAGGGATGTTGGAAACCTCACACACACACACACACACACACACACACACACACACACACACACACACACACACACACACACACACACACACACACAGAGTGTGGTCGGATCAGGTGACATCTGTCCTATCAGCTCATTGGCTGGCCGGCCTGTTTCTGCTCCACAGGCCACAACATAATAGGAAGTGTGCATCAATCTTTAATGTGACATTTAACACACAAACAAAAACAACACACACACACACACACACACACACACACACACGCACACACGCCCCTAACACTCACAAACTGAGCGATAGTTGTGTGAGTTAATTGACCACATGTAAAAGCTGACAGGAGCGTGTTTGCGCTCCTGCCAAGATGTCGGCCATGATCAGGAATGACCCGCTCTCTTTCACCATCTTTCTTGCTCTCTCATCATTTTTGACTCACTGACTCGCCTCTTTTTTTGGGACAATCCCATTTGTTTTGCATCTGTTTTCATTCCCTGTCTTTATAGTTCCCTCTCTTATCTCACTGTATCATTCCACTACATTACTACACCCTCTTACTCTTCATTATACTCCCACTGTCTCCTCTCATGTTCTCTGCTCTTTTTCACTTTTCAGCATTTTTTTCTCTCCACTTTTGCTTTTTTTTTTGTTTGCATTGGCCTTTTTTCTACACATGTATTTCTAAGCGACTGAAGGTGCACTTCCTGTGATCTTGTCTATAGATGTGGTTTCAGTTTTCACGTTGGTGATTAGGGGTGGAGCAATCTGACGATCTTTATTCCCGTGGACGATCTTAATTTGACATGTGATCTGTTTTTTCAGAGGAAATCTACAGATCTGTACGTGAGATTCTGCAACGCTGTGGAGAACACAGGCAATCTGTCGAAACATTTAGTGAAAGTGAAAGTACAATCTACTTCTGCTGGTAAAAGTCAAATACTGGATCTGATATTTTTTAAATACATTTTATTTGTATTTGCCTTTACTGATATAATGGATAGCCTAGAGATGGTGCGATTGAGGATTAAACTGGAGAAAGAACCTTGTAACAAATAATATAGAAGATGGAGGAGAAGCTTCTCTCGACAAGGATTTGTTCTGTCTTCATCATGTCCTCTCATTTAAACTTGTTATTTTGCTACATTCACTACATCCATGGTCAGAGCCCGCTGCATGAAAGAGGTGTACGGCCAACAGAAAATAAATCAATAACTACATCCATCGTTCTACTGCGATCTTTCTTCATGTCACTCTCAAACACGTACGGTGCACAATTAAATCAGGGCTACACGCACAATCATGGCACTTGAGAAAGAAAAAAAAAGCCTCCTCCTCCTCCTCCTCCTCCTCTTCATCCACCGCCGCCACTCTCCATTTCCCTCCGTGTGTTTTTCCTGCTGTGTCTCTCTCTCACCACCCACACACAGGCACCGAGCATAAATCAGGCCCGGTGGTTGTAATGGTGACTGACTGTGTGTGTCTTAATAGTGTAGTGCATGGTCGCATTTAGAAGATTATGGTTGTATGTATGTGTGAGAGTGTCTGCGTGTGTTTTTACAGAGGGTGAGTGGATTAGGGCGGCTTATGAGTGATCTATTGATTTGGACTTAGAAAATCGGAAATCAGCTGCAGGTGTAACACACACACGCGCACGCACGCACGCACACACACAGAACAGAGCACTTTCTCCGGGTCATCCTCGCTCTCCTGCCTTTTTATGTCCCTACACTGTCATTTTCTCAATAAAGGATGAAATACATGAAGATAAAGATAATAAACTTGGATTACAACCTTCCGGTGACAGTTTTACAACAGCTTCTCTAGTTAAGACTTGTTTTTGTCATAATTAGTGTATGAATTTTGAGTTAGGGCCAAATATGTGTGTGACAAGGCCGCAGGGACCTTGACCTATGAAACCCAAAATGTATTCACTTCATCTCTGCGGCCAAGTGGACGCTTGTGTCAAATTCGGAGAGATTCTGTCATTTTGTTCCTCAGACAACGCGTCTGCAGACTGAACACGCACAAAACATACAGAACATACAGCGCACAGATGACCAAATAGTACGTACTACTGCGCTGAATCGTTGAGCTGGTACTCCCGGGCGCGGCTGAAACACTCCTGGATACCGGCGTCGGACCACAGACGGATCATGGCGGAGAGCAGCTCGGCGGAGTATGGCTCCGTGTCCTCCATGCGACTGACGACGTCGCACACCATCTTAGCATCCGCCTGAGGGAAACACAAGAAGGGGAAGAGGCGGCAGGTTAGTATTCTAGGTGGACACTAAAGGTCCTGGGAGATTTAAAACATCACAACATCCACCATACAGTAAGACACAACCATCGCAGAGATACTGTCAAACTGTACAACGCATTCAAAACTGCGCGTGTGCGTCCGAGTATTCAACAGTATGAGAGATACTGCACAGAGTGTGACAGTTCATGTGTTCATAAGGAGGTTGAAAAAGAAGAGAAGAAGAGGGACGTGACAACGACTACAGAAGGTGAATTCTGCAGATTGAACAACCGAAGGAAATAATAAGATGAAGGGGAAGTGAGAAGAATGAGTCCTTTGTCAGAAAGCCCAATGTGTCGTTACAGATCCTGAATCAGCACGGACACAGAAACACATCACAAAGCCACTGCAGTTAGTGGAGAAGGGCCCGAGTTCAACCAAACGCTCGACAAGACTATTTCAGAAATCCTCCCAGCTGAACTCTGACAGACGGTGAAGCCTTTTTTTTGTCGTTGTGTTGTTGTTGTTGTTGTCTTTGTTCAGCCGCAGAAGGAGGGGCTGCTGTCATGCAGCAGTGATCTGGTTCTTGGCTCCTTCAGGGGGGACAGAGGCTGCTGGTCTCTGCACCGACAAAGAGGCAAATAGGTTAGCTGCTGTTTAAACTGACATGACTGAAAAGGAGTCAGTGTCTTTTTTTCTTTCTTCGGTCATATGACTTTGCGAGAGTTCAGCCAGTCGAGCGCCAGAGCGGCAAAACTCCGGGGAACATAAAATGCATTTGCAGCTATTAAAACATTTATTCACCGAGATGATTTTGGTGGAATTTAATTAGTATAATTAGTGACTATGCGTTTTTTTAAATTTATTTTTTACCTCTTTGCACCGAAAAGCCTTTTCCTCAAAAGTTACAAATGACACGCTTCATCTATTTTGATTGATATTTGGGACACGTCATGCTGTGTTCATGAAAAATCACTCTGGCCACTTAGCACTCTGAGTAAACCTCACTCAGATGCCTCTGCCATTACCAACATCTCGGCTGAATCCAGCAGTTGATCCCCGCTCCCCTGCTCTCCTTTTGCTCCTTGCTGTTATCCGTTCCTGGCACTTATCTCCTCCTACATGATCATTCTCGCATGCCACAGTAATATTCCGGGGGCAGCGAGGCCTTAACCTTTGTACTTTTCATGGCTTTTTTCTCTCCTTTCTTTCTGGCTTTTTTTGAACAGCACACTAACTGTAACAAAAACATTTTTGCAACATACGATTTTTCTTCTTATTGAATACTTTCAACAGACATGCTGACATTTTTCAGTAGCTAGATACATGATGCAAATGAGCATCACTCAAGTAAATAAATAAGAAATGATAAGAAATAGAGTTATTTATAGAAAGGAAACTATTAATCAAAATACAAGGAAACTAGACGTGCAAATTGTTTGAGGGACACATTAAACAACCAATTTGTCACAATAGTAATGTATGTATGATTTTTCTTAACAAATCTACAGTAAAAGTTGAATTCCATAAAAAAATACATTTGTAGTAGATTTCTTCTCTCTGTACATGAAATTTAAGTATTAAGAAAAAGGGAGTGACAAACACATAGAGGTAATTCATCATTTATTCTAAGATATAACGTCTTTCCCCACAATTTGACAAAATGACTACTATAAAGTAATTGTGTATATATCTGTCCAAAAGGTACTAGATTGAGGGGCAATTATAACTGATTCTAACCCTGTCTTCTTAAAAAAAATTGTTGACATCAAGGGGAGACAAACAGTTTTAGATAATATGGAAATATTAAAATATTTTATTTTTGGTTATTATCTCCTGCTTAAATTTTCTTAAATGTTTGTTGTGCAAATGGTATCATCTGTTTTTTGTAATTTCCATTATATCAACATTTTAGTTTGGGAAGGCGTAAATTCCTTCTCTGGTGTGGTGATAAATGGTGCATATAACTTGAATTATCTTATTATCACTGTACTGTACTTTAATGGGACCACACAAGAAACTTTAAACCATTTGTAGTGAAATCCAATAATGACTCAAGAGAAACCAAACATCTTTGGCCATTCGATCTGAAAAGTCCAACAATCCCCCAACAATCCTAACTTTGCTCCCTCAGAACCAAACACCTCGTTCTTAGGATGGCAATGCCAACTTTTTACACAAAAATACAATAACAACAAACACACGCTGGCTCAGTATTCTCCGACACATCAGGCTTGAAATATGAACCATGTTACAGTGTATCGGCTGTATGTAATGCTAAGCAATAAATAATGGAACAATGGACGTAGTAAATATCATCAGTATAAACAGGTTCACTGCCCGAGAGATTGCTGATTCTGCGAATTTAAAGATATAACACAGTTGGATATATATAGTATATATGCAAGTGAAATCAATACATTATACCAGGCTAACTCCATCGCTGCAACAATATATCACCCGGTCTTATATCATAACGAATTAAAACTACTTCTTTTTTTTCTAACCAATGAAACAGTATAGCATCAGGATGAGTGTTGCTATTCCCTTCACTGTAATTTTATCCAGACAGCGTAATTAGATTTCAAAGCACTCAGGCTGAAATTACAAAAACCAAACGCACGGCGTGTTTGAGTTCCCACACCCCCCCCCCCAAAAAAAAAAAGAATCAACAGATTGCAAAGCAATCACGAGGAGATGATAACACATTACCAGAGTTTGGAGACTTGACAGCGAAAGGCATACGGCTCCTTCGGCACCGACCTGATTAAAACTCACCCAGTCTGACACGCTCACACCCGGGAGTCGCTCGGTGCAGCTGACCCTGCCTCGACGCTGGGGGCCCGTTGGATCTAATGAGAGAATTCACGAGGTTCCCGGTGCCGCCAGGTCAATCCTGCGCCCTCGTGGAAAGTTCAGGAAGCTAATGGTGTCAACAAAGGCTTTAGCGGCCGAACACGGGTAGTTTCACAATGACTCTCACACAGACAGGGGTTTGTATGATGAGGGCGTCGCTCATTTCCCCAGGTTTTCACTCCCTGTTTGATCATCCATTTTGATTATGGTCATAACCCCCATATATCTTCAACTGAAAGTGTCCCCTCAACCTTTCCATCTTCAATACTGTAGATGTTTTTAATTATGCAAGCGTAGAACAGCTCCCCGACCCCCCTCCCCCGTGAGGAGTCAACTCGGATTTACCCTCACAGCTAAAAGGAAAAAATGGGTCAGGACGGGGTTAATGAATATCACAAAGCCGTGACAAAATGTGTGGCGAACGCCTCGCGTCCCTCCTGCAGAGACGAAACGTCGTGGTGCCGGTACAACGCTGAGTGCATAAAGTCGACGCTGTCTCCGTTCCGCACCAAACAGGCTCCCCCACAAAAATTCAGTGAGCAACAGATGTGTCACTGGCCAGTCATTTTTCTTCATTCATACAGTTTTGCTCTTTCCTGCAAATCGCCATCTGCACCTTGGCTAAAGCAGCTCTTCACCTGCTTGACCCTCGGGTGATCCAGTCTTTCCGTTCGCCACTGGCCGTCCCTCCATCGCCATATCTGCTCCGTCTGTCCTCTGCCCCCGTCTGCACTCGACTGTCCCTCTACAGTGTCTGTCCTTCTCACCTCCTTCCGTCTGCGCCCAAGACGACCGAGAAGTTTGATCGGCCCTTTGGGCGCCTTCGGCTCAGGGGGCAGAGCGGGTCGTCCACTAACCGACGTGGGCTTGCTCACGGTGAAGTGTACTTGGAGCCCAAACTTCCCTGTGACGGCTGTGTGTGAATGAGATGCACGACTGATGGAAAGGGCGCTAGATATGCCAAAAGAAGAGCGCTGTGTGAATGTGTGTGTGAATGTTAAATGTACTGTGAAGCGCTTTGAGAGGTCGATAAGAGTAGAAAACATTTACCATTCTGCTGCATTTGTTTTCCCCTGGAGTCCGTCCGTCCCCCCCCTGCCTTCTCCGCTCGCTCCATCATATCCCCCTCTCCCTTTCAATCTCCTCTCTCTCTTCTTTCCTCTCAGAACTCCACATCCTCTCCTTCTCTCTCCACTCCTCCTTTTCTCAACACCATGACACCGACGCAAGCCTGTTGTGATAAACCATTTTTAACTCCATCACCAAGGTGTGAGGGTAAGAGCTTGCGACGAGTGTGTGCGTGTGTGTCTACATTTGTCCTAAAGATTTGCGTTTATTGATTTGTTCTTTTTTGGTGTTTGTTTTCATCCAATATAATAATAAAACTGTATATCCAATTTTCTTTCTCCAGTAAAAGGCAAAAACACACGTGCAGAAACATGCGCACACTATTGTGTTTTTTTATTATCTGTATTTACACAGAGATGCTTTATGGACCATGCGTCGTCGTTTTGCGGCAGTGCTTTATTTCACGGTCATACTGTTCATTTACATTCCTCACTGCCTTTAACTGACAGTTACTTATTCACTTTATTGTTACGATACCTTTATTGTCCTGTATTCCTACTGTAAAAGCCCTAATTAATCATGTCTCCAACTGCAGTAGGCAGTAAGATAGTATTGAATTATTGTTTTGAATACTACTTTTGTCAGGGTTTATGTAATACACGTTATTTAGTTTCAATAAATTCACTTAAGTATTAATTTATGATTTTGAAAAAAAAATGATTCTGTGTTAGTTTTATTCTACATTGAAGGCGACAGCCTTGATGAATGTTTATTTTTATTCTTTCCATCTATTTAACTGCTCTACGTCCCTGCCTGGACATTGAATAGGCAATCGCCATTGACATTAAATCACCACCACCCTCCTCATCATCATCATATCCATCATCCCACATCCTCCGCATCTGTTCCTTTCTTTCCTTCCTCTCCTCGGTGACTGTATTCAATAGACAATCAGGGCACTTTACTGTTACACCTTCCACTTGAGCCCTATCGTCCAAAACTACGTCAAATCCCAATGCGGGCTCTGCACAGTGCTTCAGCAAGTCTAACGCCCATTCATCTGCCTCGACGGGCTGCATTACCTTTTTATTTCACATTTGAGAGAAATAAGATGCTTTATGGACGCTGTTATGAGCTCCCCCATCTTCCTCTCCCTTAAGGTGCCCCTGATCTTTGGTGAACCTATTCAATGGAGGAGTTCCCCTCTGTCTCCCTCTTTCCTAGAAAACAATCCTCCGACCACCTGCTGTTCTTGTTTGTTTTGACAATGGATTTTTTTTAATAGTCCAGTTTGCTCTGCTTTGTTTGCTAGATTACCGTACATCTGATTTTACATTGTGTGGCTGACCCAGAATCCATCTTCTTCTCTCCTCTCCTTTCTCTTTCAGCCGCGTGGAGCTCAGTGGAGGAGGAGGAGGATGAGGAGGAGAGACAACTTGTTCCGACAGCACAACTTTCAATCAGACCCTCATCCTCCTTTTCTCCCTCTCTCTGTTCTAATCAATGGGTCGGAAAACGCCTATTCTGAAACAAGAGAGGCAGCGACAAGCATTATAAATGGATTAAAAATGAAAGAACAGAAGAATAGCAGCAGTTGATCTCCGGTCGCTTCTCTGTGTGTGTGTGTGCAGGAGAGAAAAACTATTTTAATTTGGTTCCTACAGTCAGTGTTGTTGAAAATCGACCTGGAAAAAATAAACATGAATGGGACTCGACTTGATTCATTTACTCTCTGACACTGAGGTCAGTGCTGCCTTTGATAAACGAGTTGTGGCAATAAAAAAAAAAAGAGGCACATTTCAACCCAGGTCCACCGTCTGATCTTTGGCCTGCCGCGACACTATGACACCCCGGAACATGATCTCTTTAAGAACATTAAGCGGAAGCGCTCTCCATCTGTTGTGTTCCGCGAGGCGTCGATCCCAACTATTGATGCCGTGTCCCCTCTGACAGCAGCAACACAATGCCTGATATGGAGTTAGAAAGTGTGTGTGTGTGTGTGTGTGTGTGTGTGTGTGTGTGTGTATGAATGGCGGGACAGTACAAGAAGAACTGAGCCTGATTTCTGTGTGTGTATATGTGCGTCTGTGAGTGTGTGTTCAGACAGAGTGTGTCACAGTTTAAGTGCTGGGCAGTCGGCCACAGACACACTTTAATCCCACAGCCAAAGCCAGGGACACTATCTAAACAGACATATTGAAAGACACACTTGGTGTGAGTGTGTGTGTGTGTGTGTGTGTGTGTGTTTGTGTGAGAGAGCTGCAGTTGTCAAGGTAACTTCTCTAACCTTTGCCCACTTAAATCACCCATCATTATCTGGGGAGACATAACTCGATTCCATCTGTGTACGAAACAAACCACATGACCTGTTTTTTAAAAATCATATACAGTCACATGTACATAGACTGTAGGTAAAAAAATAAGCCTAGTCACTGGGTCGGGAAAGCCTGTATTCTCTGGAATCACCAGCAGAGGGCGACTGCACCGGTTGAAAAAAAGAAGTCAGTTTCCACAGTAGTCTATGAGAAAACTTCTCACTTGATTAATAACGTCAGTTAGCATTTTCCTGAGGAGTTTATGAACTCGATATGTAGTTTCAAGTCTTCTTCAATACAGCGTGATGTTCATTTCTTAAATTGTGGTCTCAGTTAGAGTAAAATAGACCATAAATCACTGTAGTGTGGATACAGCGTAATTGACAGCTAAATGCTGACCTAAAGGCTATAGTAGCATGCTACAGCTATGCTAGCACATCTTTAACGCCGAACCACTGAGATAAAAGCTACATGCTAAACCTAAATGCTATAATAAGCGCGCTAACACGCCTAGAGTGATGATGCTAACATGCTAATGTTTAGCACGTGTCGTATTCACGACAGTCACCGTCTAATTTTTAAAGGTGTTAGCTTGCAAGCATTTGCAAACTAGCACTTAAAGGGACAGTGCAGTGATTTTGAAGTGGGGTTGTATGAGTTACTTATGCAAAGTTAATATGTTACCTTATGGAGATGGTGATCAGCGATGTCGTTTAAGGGAGTTTGGAGAACAAGTGGAAGTAGCTTAAGTCACAGTCCCACTGTTGCAGAGGGCATCAAACATCTTTTTCGCCACATTTTTAAATGCTTACCTAAGAAAAAAATATCCGTTCAATTGTACGCTGGATGTGGCGAAAAAGACGTTATGCGGTGGTCCCCTCTGCAACACTGGGACTGAGACTTACGCTGCTTACATTTCCCCTCCAAACTCCGTTGGACGACATCTCTGATCACCATCTCCATAAGGTCACATATTAACTATGCATAAGTAAGTCATACAACCCCACTTCAAAACCACTGAACTATCCCTTTAACACAAAGAACAGCCGAGCCTGATGAGGTTGTCATTAATTTTAAAGAGGAAAGTGTTTTTGACTTTATGATGGGCGATAAATGAAATATCAGGAGATCAACAAGGTCATTAAAATATATGCAATCTCCCAGGGCCAAACATGGCCCATCCCCAGCAAAATGTATTTGTGCTAAGTGTTGCTCTGAGTCCCCAAAACCCCGGGAGATGACACAGGCGTCTTCTTTACGTCATGTTATACAGATCACGTCACGGCAGGAAACTGATGATGACCAGAAACTTCACAGCTTGTAAATGAGTGAAGAGGCCCTAGATGGTCACATGTTAAAGACAACATAAAAAAGGCTGACATGTATGACGGGACACAGACACAAACATGAACAAGACAGCACAATGAAAAAAACAACTGAACAGATTGTGTGTGTGTGTGTGTGTGTCAACGTGACGCTGAGTATCAGCCAATCAGATAATGTGAGAAAGAAAAAAAAACATGACAACAATCTTTTTTTCTCACTCTCCTTTCGTCTCGCTCATTCCCTCTTCCACCCTTCCTCATTCTTCTTGGACAGGTTTTAACTCTTCAAAATGATTTTCATCATCCTTCTTATCAATCACACCCCCGGGCCCCCTGTTGTCTCTCACAATCTAACCTTTATCATTTACTTCTCACATGACGTCACGTTGATCAAACACAAACTCACACACACACACACACACACACACACACACACACACACACACACACACACACACACAGTATCGTTCATCTCTCTTCTCTCCGTGTGCAGTCTCTCTCCATCCATCCCTCCATTTTATTACTTCACCTCATTACCATCTCTTTTCCCTTCCCTCTCCCGTCGCCGTCCGCCGGCACACCCCACCCTCACGCGCCTGCATGTCTCTCTTTTTCGCTCTCTCTCTCTCTCTCACACCCTCCTCCGCATCATGTGACTCTCAGTTGCAGTTGCCATGGCGACCATCCTCATTTCCCAGGAATGCAATCGTGTCTCTGATTCTCTCTCTCTCTCTTTTTTTGCCCTTCCCATCTTTTCTGGCGCACTCTCCTCCTCCATCACCCTCATCCTTCCCTTCCTCCCCTTTAATTTCCCTCTCCTTCCTCATTTCTGTCTTCTTCTCTCCCTCCTCCTCTTCTATTTTCCTCTTAATATGTAGTTCAGATTATTGACATATCTAAAAAGATAAATAGTAATTTCCTGAATCACCTCTTTGGTTCAATTCAACTCATGTTACCGATACAAATGTCAGATGTACTGCTGAAGCATCTAAAAGCACACACACACACACACACACACACACACACACACACACACACATACACACACACACACACACCACTCCCTCCCTCCCTCCTCTGTAGCAGTTGCTGAATAATGGAAGTGATGAAATATTTAACTGTTGTTCAGCCCTCCTGTAGACTGCCTCAATGGATCCCTAACACACACAAACACAGACACACATAGACGTATATACATAATTTATGTGTGTGTGGGTCTGTGGTCTATGCCTTGCTCCAGAGGAGCTTCTGTTGCCACCCACACGGGGCATCCTGCAACCACACCCAATAAATCACCCATGCACACGCGCATGCACACACACACACACACACACACACGGAGAGGAAGGAGGCGGAGGAGGATATGCGGCATGTACAGTTTGCACTGTTATACGAGTGGATCAATAAAATACACGAGATAATAGCGGCACGAGAGCAGAGCAAGAGATCGAGCTTGCTGTCCTCAGCTGAACCCCCTAAAGACACAGATGGGAAAAAAAATAAAAGCAAGGAAGCTTCCTGCATGTAAAATGTACGCATTTATGTGTGAGTGTGTTACAAAACATTATGTATGCAAAGATTCAGGGGCTGCATATTCATGAGGATGTTTTCTCCACAGGAACTTTTTCCCATCAGCAAATGGTGGATGAGCTTTCTGAGCGTGTCATTCTGGGCGCTGATATCCGTACTGAGGTTTGAGAGCGACCATTAATTTTTTCTGGGACTTTCTCACTGTACATTTCAAAGCTGTCATTTTCAAAGAGTCCGAGCTACCACTTCACTACCTTTTCACTTCATCATCCAGTCAGTTAAGAGGTGGTGAATTACGTCCAGCTGATAGCTGAACTGTCAAACAATTTGAACTGCAAATACAGTATGCGTGACATATTAAAGGCTGGGAAAAATCATATTTTCTTAATTATTGTGAGCAAAGGGATGCTACATGAACAAAAACATTTTCAACCAGAGTTAAAATGTATTGGGCTATTTTACATTTGTGTTTTTGAGCACAGTGGGCATGACACTGTGAAAAAATATTGTGCACCAATCAGGATCAGGGAAATCTTGTCCGATGAATGTGATCAAGACATATCTCAATATAGCCATCAAATAAGCACATTCAGCAAGATTGAAAGAAAATATCAGTGTGAATTTAATTTGGCATTAGACTCTGAACCAGCAGGGACTTTGGGGCTTTTTGGTTTAAAGAAGTATTAAGCTTTAACACTCTTCAACCCCTATTTGTATCTGGTCTGTTCTCACACAAAGATACAGTGCAGCAAAGGATTCCTCAGAACAAGGTTATGTTGCTATGGAGAGAGATGATGTTCTGCTTTATTTTCTCACACCAGCATATATGCTGTACGCACGAATACACACACAAACGTTTGTCTTGTGAGTTGAGAAAAAAAATGCATTCGCTAGCACCTTAACCATCACAACCGTGACCCTACCCTTACCCTAAACCTAATTCTACCAAGTCTTAATCCTTAAAAGCCTTTGGAAGTTGTAATGATAGTAGCATTTACCTGCAATTGTCAAGTGTAACACGCGCGCACGCACGCACGCACGCGCGCGCGCACACGCACGCACACACACACACACACACACACATACACATACACACACACACACACACACACACACACAAATAAAGACAGGCGTCTAAGTCTCCTTAAAATGTTTTGAAGAAAAAAAATTCCTTTATTTTTCGTTACCAATAACATAATTATAATTGTCTTTTATTTTTAGTTTCCTCCTGTTTCTCCTTTGCAAAGTGAGCTAATTTCCCCACAGTGATGAGACTGTCTTGATTTTCCCACCTCAGATTTTTAAAATCTTTTTCAAGCAAACTCCCCGTCCTCTGTCACTCAGTAACCCTTTGTGCTCTCTCTCTCTCTCTCTCTCTCTCTCTTTATCTCGTTCCCCGTTTCTCTCTCGTCGTGTCCTCTGGGTATCGGTCTCTCGTCCAATCTGCCTCTCTGTCACTCACTGTCTCCTTTTCCTCACACTTCATCTATACTTAGATCCAGCAGTGAGCTGTCACCCCATCCTCTTTCCACACATACCTCGTCCTCAAGAGTAAACTGGAGAACCGCACACACCTAAATAAAGCCCAGATGAGACAGAGGCAATGGACTTTAACCCGGGCACGCCTCTGCGTTTGGACACACGGTGGCTGTTATATAAAGCAGAGATAAACGAGAGAAGAAGAGCAGCGACATTTGGGATAACAAGTAGTTTCCTATGTTTGGGTGTTGGCTCTCTGGCAGTGTGGCAGAATAATTATACACATTATAGATGTGCGTATTGCTGCCTGTGTGTGTGTGTGTGTGTGTGTGTGTGTGTGTGTGTGTATTTGTGCCCTGCTGTCATCCATGCCAACCATCGGTGGCGCGGTGGACTCTGAAATTATATTGTTTGTTCATAAATCTGTGCTGTGCCAAGGTTCGGCAGTGCAGCGAGCCATTTGGTTCATATGCACTTCCTGTTGCTCTGGAAAAAATGACATTCGTCTGTGAGGCATTTTAAACTTCCAGAGAGTCCAGACATTTTCCTGGAATTTTCCTGGAGTGCTGCATGTGACAACGCACATGTCGAACCTGGACCAGCTCCCCAGTTAGTTATGAATTATGAATGAATTATCGCCACGTCCTTCCTGTTGGTGTGAACGCGTCTGATTCGGACAATCTCTGCTGCGTTCAGATCCAATCTTCCGGACATTTTCCAGAGTTCATGTCTGCAAACAGCTTGAGGAAATATTCCTGCTTTTGATATTCATGGTCGGGATTTCAAGGCAAAGTCTTAAAGAGCGTTTGTGACGTTCACCAGACGTCTCGGCTGTTCGAGCCGAGATGTAATTCATCGGACAGTGAGCTCCAATTTTTTTCTCTATGCTGTCACATCTGAGGGGTAATGAAGATGGAGTGTGGATTAGAAACTGAGCTCTGGATAAGGAAGAGATTGACTTAATGGTCGGGATGAGACGGCAACTTGAAGGTTTTATTACTATGGGAGTCAAGTCGATTGTATTTTGGGAAGGAAGTAGGGATCCAAACTACGCAAACACTCGCTGAGGTGGCTCAAGGTTAAGACAAATTTCCGTTTAGAACTATTACAACTAAACATAATCAAACTTGAAAATCCATGAGATATTATAACACTACATTACTAGCCAGGAGGACGGAGAGCAGCACCGAACTGAGTACCAAGTACCTAGAAAATAAAGGCTTTAATGGATATTGTAAAATATAATTTGATTCATTATTAATCAAGCAAAAGTGCTTTCACCTTCTCAAATGACGGATTGTTTCTGTGAGAGTCACAAGATTATCTGTTATCCACTGGGGGCTCGAACAAAGCAGCTTACTTTGTCTGCAATTGTTGATCAATGAATGTAGCCGACAGACGCAACACATTCAGACTGATCAGTGGCAAAGTGTGAGAAATAATAATGAAAAGTAGATGTGAATGCTTTTAGGGATTTATTTGCAAATGGTCTTAGATCCGGAAAGGTTGAATTTACCTGTTCTTCTCTAAAGCCTTTTCAGTTAATGCCACTTTTGTTTTCCCTACTTACAGCCCATCAAAGCAGAAGCATCGAATGTGAATGTGACTGTGGCATCCCGCTGATGTAACACAATCGCTGTGTTTGCTGAGCAGAGAAGAGGGGGAGGGGGGGGTGGACTGAGAGATGGAGAACAGGGAGAGGAGAGAAAATAGAGGAAGGGTATAAAAATGACAGGAGGAGGGGCGGGGGATTTGTTGGGGCCCCTATTCCAAGTAGCAGGATGTGAATAGACGTGGCCAAGCCACGGCGTCCAATCGTGGGAGAGATAGGTGGTCAGGTGACGGCATGGCTGCATGTTCCACGGAGGTGGCCGGCTAGCCTGGTTGCTACGGTAACTGGTTGGTATCCTAGAGACTAGCAAAAGGGGGCTTATAGAAAAACTGAATGGTGAGACAACCCGGAGAAAAGAGGAAAAGGAAACCTCATTTCAAATCTGAAAATTTAGACAAAGGCAAACAACATATAACTGTGAGTGTGTGCACATGTGTGTGTATTCGTGTGTCCATGTGTGCATGTATACATTAAGAGGTATCTGCTCTTTGCAGATAAGCGCTTGTTGAATCAGATTATCTTATTTTCACAGCTACACATACAATTTGGAGAAAGCACAGGCAGTGCTACAGTACCACAGTCAGTCGGGCCAATACTTCATTGAACTATAAATAATGACAGTCCTCACACACACACACCCACACACTCACACACACACACACACACACACACACACACACACACACACACACACACACACACAAACACACACACACACACTCAGAGAGAACACTTGATGAGCCTAGATATGCCTGTGTGTGTCTGTGAATCATCTGTCAGTGAGTAGACATGTGTGTGTGTGTCTGTGTGTGTGTGTCACTTCGTCGAAAGACACTGAAGCGCTAATCCGTAGAAAACTTTTAAAAGCAGCTTTTTTTTCGTGAGCAGGTGTATCTTGTTAAGAGGGAAGCTTCAATATTAGTCCCACAACTCTTCACTCTTGTCATCTGGAGACATTTTCTGTCGAAGTGTGATAATTTATTTAGCATAAATACATATTTCCAGTAAAAAAAATTGGGTTGGAATTGATCGGGTATTGATGGACGTTTACAGTAGCCAATAGCGCTGACTGGGCTTCACGCCCCCCGCACAAGATTTGAAAGTCACAAGCAGCTCAACATAGAAAGCCGTGAGGATAGACCAATCTCTGTCGCGGAAAGGCGCTCGCCTCTTCCCCACCACCTTCGCAAATTGAAATATTAGAACTCAGTGGCGCCGCGTCCAACAGAGAATGGTCGGATATTGATCCTGCGACCACAGTAGGCCAGGTAACACGAAAAGAAAATGTCGGTGTGAAAGCAGCATTGCTGTTGGTTAACAAGCTCATCAACCCACTAATAAGTGGCCGGCAGAAGAATGAGTTCTCGTAGGCAATTCATTAGATGTATTTGTACAATTGAGTCCTGACTTTCCCCTTTCGTGGAGACGTTTACACTCTGACAGCTTTTTTTAATGAACGTTGCGTCACAGATAATGAGCTGTCGCAGCTTCCTCCATTTTGAACTCTCAGGCTCCGTTTCCTCAAAGGTCAGCACTGATTTGCCGTTGATCAATGGGTGAAAAAAGTCACGTGGCAAATTTGACCGACGTTGCGCTCAACGCTGATGCAGATACACTCTGAGAAATGAACGTCATCCATCTACGTTCTTTCAGCAGGTTACAGACAACACCAAGACAACTGCTGCTGACGATTAGGAGAATGCATGAGAATGTGACGAACAGCCTTGCGACTGAATGTGTGTGTATGTTTGTGTGGTCAGAGGTCGTGGATCCCTGACGAGTGTGTGACAGCCTACGTGCACAAAAAACTGCTGGCACTCGTCTGGCTCTAACGCTCAGCCTTGCATGATGAAACTGTTCTGTGTGTGTGTGTGTGTGTGTGTGTGTGTGTGTGTGTGTGTGTGTGCATGTGTGTGTCAGCACCCTGTGGGCAGAACTTTCTGTATTACAAGTCTAGAAAGCAGCAGTGATGCAAGTGAGATGCTTGGCCGACTAGGCGCTAGAACCACAAACACACTCACAGAAACACACACACACACACACACACTCAGAGAAACACATCTTTCATCCTTTTCCCGCATATCTCTCTCTCTCTCTCTCTCTCTCTCTCTCTCTCTCTCTCTCTCAATCTCTGTCAGCCCATTACTCTGCTCTATTCAAGCGGACCCCTCCCCCTCTCCCCCCTGCAAGAAGGCTGAAGAATAGTGAAGAGAAGCAGCAATGAGAGAGAAGGGGGGAGAGAGAGAGAGAGAGAGAGGTGGTGGTGGTGGGGTATTACTGTGTGCATGACAGAACTCACACAGTATACTCACAATAGTCGAAAAAGACCACATCAGAGCATACAGACATCAACGCTTGCTCTCTCTTTTTCTCTGATCCTGCAGCACTTCCTCTTTGTGTCACTTTCTTCCGTCTTCATCTCCCACACCGAGGCCCTCCGCCGCACAGTGACTGTCACGGGCCCCCTCGACCGAGTTAATATAAATGTACTTGGAGAGGAAACAATGTAGGTATAACACTGTGAGTAAAAGCAGGGGCATAGTTAATGCGACACGGTGTAAGGACCTGAAATCCTTCAGTATGAAATATTTGGCTGTGAAAACTTGATGAAGGCCTGACTGCCCGCAGGGCAAGTGGGTGAACAACCCACCGCGAACATACTAGTCAGCTGGGAACTACTAGTCGAGCAAAACATGCTCTTCATTCATTTCCGTTTTTTTCTATATCCTGCACCATTTTTGTCCCTCCTTCCATTTCTGTCTCAGGATTGTTTGAATAAGTTATGACAGCTTCCTCCATTTTGGACACTCCAACTCTCTGTTCTCGCAAAGGTTATCACTGTCAAAGGGGTCTTGTTATTTTGTCAAATGAAGATTTGAAATATTATTTCGCCCGCCGCAGACGTTGGTACGTACCAAAAGATATTGCTGCAAAATCGTTCCACTTTAAATGCTCAATCAAAGCATGGCTCGCATCTGTTCTGTCTTTCTACGGAACTTGCACCTATCGTTCAAACGCTGCATCCAAATCACTGTACATCTTCGGTCATTCATTGTTTACTGCTTAATAATTTAGCTTAGTAATTAGAGAGCTGAGACAACGAAGAATTACATACACTGATTGGAGAGGGAGGGTTCGAAGGAGGATGGAAAGGAAGACAGGACAGAGGATGAAGGAAGGAGAGTGACACTGAGAAAGAGGGGGGAAGCGGGAGACAACCAATGAGGGTTGAGAGGTTTCCATTAAAAGTCCAGACACGTTGGGGCCCTTGTTATGTGATTTCCCAACACACAAACTCCAACACACACACACACACACACACACACACACACAAATACACACTTGAGCCTTTCCCCCCCGAGCTGATCAATAGAAGCAGCACTTAAGATTGCAGCACATAAAGAGCTAGAGAGGGAGGGCCAGGGAGGCTTTTGGGGAAGAATTAGGACTGATCCAGCAGTGAGTGCTGCTCAAACCCTCAATCACACTCCACAGTGTATGCACACATGCAACGTACTGTACACGCAACCAATGATATTCCAAACTCAGTATGCAAAATTTAAGAAAATATGGTTACAGTAGCCAATCTTCCAACCAACATGGTGAAATTCGCCTGACATGCTTTCATTGGACCAATCATAATCACAAGGGTCCACGTCCTCCAAGTTTTTTCCCCTCCCTCTAATCTAATTAGTTTGAGCAAAGTTAAATTTAATCAAATCGAAGAAAACTTCTCCAAACGTCCAAAGAGAATTCGATCAATTTAGCTCGAATTTATTAGGATACTGAATAGACAGACAGACGGAGGGTAGGGAGGACAACTCGACAGGGCAGAGACATAGATGGATGTAACACACACACACACAGAGGACACCCCATTTAGGACTAAATTATTTATGAACAGACAGATGCGGCTTTTTATGAAGTTAATA
This sequence comes from Scophthalmus maximus, assembly GCF_022379125.1. Taxonomy (NCBI): domain Eukaryota; kingdom Metazoa; phylum Chordata; class Actinopteri; order Pleuronectiformes; family Scophthalmidae; genus Scophthalmus; species Scophthalmus maximus. Next base: position 22,753,311 of record NC_061521.1, on the reverse strand, counting down.
ATTGAAGAAATATGAATTAGAGGGCTGGAGAGAGAACACGGGGGGAAAAGAAGAGAGAGACAACGAGGGGGGAGAGGAAGTAGAGATGATCTTTTTCACAGAGCAGTTTACATTAAATCAACTCAAAATGGAGGACTGGCCTCCTCCTCCTCCTCCTCCTTTCCTCTGACTGCAAGACTCCATTTACACCTGGTATTAAAAAGCATCTCTTATCTATATCTACATATGATTTTAACCTGTTTACATTTACACCCGTTATTATGTTTTTGTCTTATCCTAACTCATCCATGACCGTCTTTTAATCATTTACTGTTTATAAAGACGGGCGACATGACAGCTCTCCAAAGGTAAAGCCACATAATCTTGATCGCCCCCTGGTGGCTGGCTGCACAAACCCCGCCTCCTTCCTGTTAGAGGATGTGACCATGACCAAACAAAACGTTATAGGTTTTGGTCTCATCCTATTTTTCTTTAAGTTTTTGTTTCAGGTCAAGTTATTTTAAGTTATTTGATGCTACAAAAAGACGGGTGCAATGTCATGATTGACAGCTGAGACCGATTGGAACGAGCCCATATATCGGCGGGACGTGGTGTGGCGGATTCCGCGGCTCCACGCCACGATCACTACGAAAACCGCAATATGGCGGCACCTTCATCCGAGATATTTAAACTTCATTTTTGTACTACTGGAGGAAGAGGAGACGCGTCGTCCATCTTTTTATACAAACTGTGATCTTGAATAACGTCCACAGTTGAAGAATGAGGAGAAGACTTGCTTTGTGGATTTACCAGATTGTAGTTGCTGGCTTCACATTGCTCACAACTTCGTCCCTGACCTCCTCTGGAGGTGGAATTGGATCCAAACACATCCACAATACGCCTTGGATGCATCTACACATGTAATCAACTACTATCTAATCAGACTAAACCAGGTATAAATGGGAGATGTATAACTCTCTGTCCCTTGACCTTCCTTCTCTGTATCTTCATTTTTTTCCCCACATCAACATTGGTCATCTTCATTTCCTCTCTCTCGCTCTCTCTCCCAGGTGTCCTCGGTGCCATGGCAACAGCAGACATCAGAATTACTCACCTATCACCCAGAATGCTCTATTTTCTCGCAGCGACAGTGAAGATCCACAAACACAATCATAAAAACAAAGCAAATCCTTCTGGAACCTCACTGTACACACTTATTTATGATACTCAAGTTCAAATGATCACAGTTATCCACATGAAAACTAGACTGTGGTGCTGAAGAGGCGCGGCGTCAGTGACGAGTAAAGTAACCCCCTACAGTTGCATCATGCCTCCGTCTACCAAACCCCCAGTGGAATTTCAGCCAATGGAAATTTGCATGTATTATAACAGATAGCGGTGTTGTGGCAGTTCAGCTGCATTTGCATCACCTGTGAGAAATAGTGCGACCATCAGGGAAACGTTGCTCATCGATGATGTGTAGAACTGTGCAGAATTAAGGCAGATACGAGGTGCAAGAAAACAACAACAACAACAAGGGAGACCCTTTCCCTAATAGCAGGCTGAAGCGGTGTGTGTCAGCATGTTTTGCAATGCGTGGAGTTGGATAATGTGGCTCGTGAGATGGACAAAAATACAGAGCTATATCGACCAAGGACAGGAAGACAGAAGGGCAGAGCGAAAGAGGGAAAGAGGGAGAGAAAGAGAGAGGGATACGTAGGGAGAGAGAGCGAGTTGGAGAGAGAGTGAGTGAGGAGGGGGGTTCATGCTGATGGTATCTGCTAACCTTCAATTAGCAGCGGTAGTCAGCAGGGCATTGATTAGCCTCTAAATGCCACAGCTCGTAGAAACAAAGCACACACGCACGCACGCACGCACGGACGGTCAGGTGCAGATTCACGCCACAAGTAATTCCATAGGGATTAGATGTTCATACACACGATTGGCGGAATCCACACATCTGCATTAATCCCGCAAGACGAGCACGGTGACAGCGGCCTTTGCCAATAAAATAAATGGCACAATATTTACTTCAAACTTAATCTTCATCCTCAATTTGATCATGCTGAGACCTGGCTTCCCTGAGACAATTACATCCCCAAACTTCTATTTCCAACGACTAAGAAAATAAAATGTTGCCGAAGACAATGAAAATCTTCCTCTTTGAGCAAATTCAAACAGGCTGCACGACACGGCGCCGCACCAAGACTGCTCTCCTTTAAAGTAACGGCCATTCTTCAGATAAATAACCACTTCTGACCATTGGATTGTGCTGGAAAAAAAACACACAATCAGTGTCCCAGCAGCGAATCATCTTCAGTTTAGATTATCGTGTACACAGATGATGACCTAAGGGAAACCTCATAGCCAAGAGAAGAAAGCAACTTGTCCATAAAACTGAATCCTCCCCTGAGAGGAGCATATCTTCACTTTATTGTCCTCACCTTAACTCTATTGACTTTGCAGGTGCGAGACTGGTCACATGTGTCTGGTCTTCATTGTTCCGTTTGCCTTCTGTTGGGCCTTAATGTCATTTTTGTTTTGTTTAGTTGTTTTATCTCAGCCGTCCTCCGTCTTTTGTCCTCTTTTTCTCTGTCTGCTATTTTCTCAAGCTCTCCATCTGTTGAGCTTTTACAGTGTGGGAGCTAAACTGTGTCCTTTAACAAACAGACTTAATAGCATGGTAACTGTGTTGCTGCGCGCGTGCATGTGTATGCATGTGTATGTGTATGTAAGTGTATGTGTGTGTATGTGTGTGTGTGTGTGTATGTGTGTGTGTGTGTGTGTGTGTGTGTGTGTGTGTATGTGTGTGTATGTGTGTGTGTGTATGTGTGTGTATGTGTGTGTATGTGTATGTGTGTGTATGTGTGTGTATGTGTGTGTGTGTATGTGTGTATGTGTGTGTGTGTGTGTGTGTGTGTGTGTGTGTCTGTGTCTGTGTTTGTGTGTGCATGAGTGAGAGGCAAACTGAGGCTGGCAGGATGTGTAGGCCTGTGGCAGTACGTCAGCATTGCATGTCATATACAGACACGTGCCTGTCCTTTAGTATGTGGGCTGTGTCACGTCTGACGGTTGGTGTGTACTGTATCCAAGCGTGTGTGTGTGTGGGTGTGTGTGTGGGGGGGGTGTATGCTGCCATATATCAGGGTAGACAGAGCCTAGCTGCAAAACAACTGAGTCAGAGTTTCGTTACCTGGTCACAGAGACAGCGCCAAGACCAAGCACATACAGTTTGCCGTCTGACACGCACACAGGCTGAACCATCGCTCCCCTCAGAGATGAGGCAAACTAAAGTACAACAACAAAAATAAACTCTCATTACATGAGAAGACATGAGAGAGGACTTCATCCACAGAACATGATGTTTTTCTACAGTGAAAGCATTTTTTATTCATGTCAAGAAGAGCTGCTGTAATTATTGGCAGCTCCTTTGTCAAATGAGCTATTTCATTTATCTGAGGCACACAGCCGTGTTTGGGTATGTCTCTTCTCGTTGTACAAATTACAGGACTAAAAATGTTTCCTAACTGGATCACTAATTAAAAAGACAAACTATTTATCAGCTGTCACTAACTATTTACACCAACTTACTACCAGAAAAAAATGCACTAAAAGCCGACTAAACTAGCGAAACGCTTTTAAATGAAAATATTCAGTTCAATTCAATAACATTATTTTGTCTGACTTGCAGCAACATACACACTTCTGGATCTAGAACCAATATGATCTCTGATCACAGAGGTATTTAAGCTCTGTATCAGTTATAACCCCCCTCCATGTTAACACACCTGAAAACCCATATCATGTGACCAGTCACCTACTGTACATTGTCTACTTAGCTACAGGAAAAACTATGAATCAGGAACAGCAGCGGTGACGAGACGGAGCAGGGACTTCTTATCTTGGACCAGCGATGAGGTAAAACACTTACAGACAGTGTGTGTCTACACCGATTTGCTTTCACCGCTGGTGGTCGAGTCGTGACTAATCAGAAGGTGAATGCGAGTGACTTCACCATTCAATTCATCATTTCCAAACGTCTGTTCAAAGTTTTTCAAAGTAAAACAGGCTCAGCCGTGTTTCCAAAGGTCTCATGGCAACCGTGATGCGTTTTAAAACTAAAACGTAGTAATTTTGAAGTACTGACTCACCGCTCCATCTCCCAAAGTTCACATGTCCACTAGAGGAAGTAGTTCTTACTTTCCTTCCTGTGTAAATCCCTGATTTAATTGGTGGTTTACTAAAAAAAAGTTGGATCCAACCCACCGACCAAATGTTGCAAATGTATGGAGAAAGTTTATTTACAGTTAGAGCACGTTCTTAAACTATCTGATCACAGTTGAACAACTTACATTATGCTATATTTTTACAGCTTAAACTTGGTTGTGCCAATTCCACTGCCAAGTTCTGAAAAACCGCATGAAGCAAGTCTATGGCGTTTATTTAGTCCCAAAATACGAATCAGAAGCGGTTGCGGAGCAGAAATGCTCGCTCACGAGCATGGTTTTGCGCTCACAGTATTGTTCTGTGCACTCGTATCACATGCCTGCACGTGGTTTCTATACCCACAAGAATAATGAGGATGAACAAATGCCATACGAGCATGTGCCGAGCTCAAAACAACAACAAAATATTAACAGCTGCAAACTTTTACTACTTCGGTGCCTATAAACAGACGCATACATGTACTCAGAAGTAGATAAAATGGCACATACATGTATGGATACACACACTCACGCACGCCCGCAGCAGACAGCGCGCTGTGCCAAATGCCTGGTTTCTAAATAAGAGGCAGTCATCAAATATAGATTCAAATGTCCTGCATAATTTACATCTACAAGGCACAGCGAGCGGGCATGCAGGCGCACACACACACACACACACACACACACACACGCACACACACCCTACCATTGCCCTCTGTGTATGTACTGTATGAGAGTGTGTTTGTGTGTGTGTTAGTGCATCGTATGAGTGTACTGGGAAATATGTACGTCACCAAGCAGGAAAACTAGGACACAGAAGAGACAACACAGGAAAGGGAGGGAGAAGAGAAAAAGAAAGAAGAAATCCCTCTTCCCTCGCTGTCATGAGGTGTGGCCTCGTCCCTCCCATGTGTCTGAGCCGACCTCTCTCCTCCGCAACGACTGATCCACCTCGGCTTCCCCTGGTCAGGCTCTTCTCTAACTGTGTAGCTCGTCTTTTCCCTCGACCGCTGCTGATGCTCCTTATACACGTTAGTTAAACATTTCCTATACAGACAGAGATGGATTGCCATGGAATATGGTGACGTATTTATGTCACGTTTAACTTAATATTGTTTTATAATAACTGTTTCAATGTTGTTCAACTGTCTTATTGCTGTCTGTTATTTTAAATGTTCATTTAATCGTAAAGTGCTTTGAGACCATGTCTAATGGTGATTTTTACACTTTAAATAAATTCTCATTGATTTTTGATTTTTTTTTGATTGATGACCTCCCTCATGATGAATTGTAATTACTTTGGTAGTCAATTGAATTTTTCCTCTTGGGACACAATTAGATCAAATGTTTTTATTTGTCTAGTTCTTCGGTTTATACCTGCAAAACAAATTTATTCAACACTAAATAGCAAATTTTTGTATTGTTACATGCTAAATTAACTAAGGTGAACATTATACCCACTTAACATAAACACATTAGCATTGTCAACGTGAGTACTTTTGGCATGACGGCATTTGCATCTAGCTCGAAAGCACCAGCGTGCTGAGGCGCATTTGATTCTGTGACTGTTTAAGCAATGTTGTGCTGTTGGATTTTCTGATCGTGATTATGGCTGTTACTGAACTCATTGTGCTACTTCACAGCGCAGTCGAATGTCTGAGCACAAAGCCCTGAGCTGCCGCAGAGCCATACTTTAATTACTCAAGGGGCTATTTTGAGACGGGTACAATTAACTGGCTAACAATGTTCTCGACAGTATAGAGCTATTCATGTGGTGCCGGAGAGCACACTCAAGTTAAAGTTAAAGATGCGATGGCTAGATGTATTGTCGACATTTGCTAATGGAATAGGTTAAAACGTACATCCATAAATAAATGTTAAAAATATACACGTATTTTTCTTACATTAGTCTCGTTACGTCGTACCGTTCTACCACCAAGTCTTTTTTAACGTATATAAATATATTTAAATATATTTAAAACAATCAATTCCAAAACCAGGATATCTGGCCCGCCCTAATCGTCCTCTGTAGAACACTGACCGGCGAGCAGGCAGGCAGATTTACACATCCAAGGTTTTGTATGACAGCGATGATATATGGTATAAGCAGGTGACTATTTTTAGCCTGGCCTAATTAGCGGCACCAGCAGTTGGCCGACACGTTGAACACAGAACAGGGAAGAATTCCGTCACAACAAGACAGAAGAATGTGAGAAACGAAGTCTACTCTGCATGGTACAGTGCCAAACACCGCTCTGAAGATCTATTCTGTGACAAACTTGTCCACATCAGGAAACGTTCAAACTTATATCAAACTTGAAATCTAACAGACGCATCGTGTGTCGTTGTCATTTATCAACATGTCAGTAGACGGTACATGATGTCAGCAGTATACAGTGACAGCAGATGAAATAGCCACATGCGGCAGTCCGTTTTCACCCAATCCATTAATCTGACAAATCCAGGTGATTCATCACATTGTTTACACGAGACATATGCTTTTTGTTTGTTGTTTTCCCCTTCCCTTTCCTGTTATATAGTTTTTTTGTGTATTTAAAAGGTCTGCAAATCTAAAAAAAAAACTCAAAGTCTGTGCTGACAGATACTTCCGTAACATTGTGAGTCTCCATGTTACGGAAGTGCGTAAGGCACGACTAGCGGCTAGTCGGACGGGCCCCCAACAAAGCTGGGTAAAGCGAGAGCGAGAGAACGTCCTACACGCGCTGGAAGCCGTTGACCAATCACAACAGAGTGGAGCCAGCTGGCCATTCAGAGCAGACTGGGCTGCATCGGGAGGGAGGGGCCTTAAAGAGACAGGAGCCAAAACCAAGTGTTTCAGACGGAGGCTGGAAAGAGGAGCTGCAGGAATGGACACATTGAGGAAACGGACCATTCACTGACCATTAGAGCATGTAAACCTTTTCAAGTAATAACCCAAAATAAAATTATGAACCTGAATTATGAGCATAATATGTCTCCTTTACAAAAGAGAATATTGCTGTAAAACTCTGCTCAAAATTGTAATATTGACCTCACTATGTAAAGTGCCTTGAGACAATGCATGTTGTGATATGGTGCTATACAAATAAAATTGAATTGAATTGAAAATGGCCTCACAACCCGAGCTACTAAAAGGGGGGGGGGGGGCAGCTAATCTATCAGCTGATATTATTGTCCCTCGCGGCATTTGTCATCCTATCGCTCCACCCCAGTGTGTTTGTGTTTGTGTGTGTGTGTGTGTTTGCAAACAGCATCTACTGTATACAGATTGGTGCACTGTATCTGTGGTCCAAACTCAGGCAGCAAATAATGACATTTGGAGTTTTTCGCAGAGGAATGGAAATGTGATGACATTAACGCAGGGTGCTTTATCATCCTAATCCACTCTGTACACACTACACACACACACACACACACACACACACACACACACACACACACACACAAAGGCACGTAGTGGCACCATGGTGTGCCACTGTGCCAACCCCTCAGGACCATCTCCCTCCCTCCCCGTGCTCTTTTCTCTCCTCTGTCACTCTATTCATCAGGCTTTACACCTGAGGGAGAACATTTCATCTTCGTCTTTCTCTCCCTCCCTCTCAGGGGAGTATGGTCCGCACTCTGTCTTCTCTCAGCACCTGAGATCCCAATCCCAGAGGTCACTTACACACATCCCTGGGGAAAACTCTGCAGCAGGACACGCACGCAGGCACGCACGCACGCACGCACGCACGCACGCACGCACGCACGCACGCACGCACCTTCGCCACACTATTATGGTGTGTTCTGTTGTTGAAGAGTGGTCTTCAGGGAAACAGCACACACTTACAGACACATTTATATACTCGTTGACCTAACACTCCGTTTTCTTTACAGTCACTATGTTATTTTCCATTTTTCTTTCCGTGGAAACAAGTCAGCTCTTTAAGCTCAGCCGTCGACTTACTCACAGACTAGATTTACAATTTAAGTCTCAGCATTAAGTCTCTATATCTGTGGATGAACTAAATATCATTTTAGGAATGCCCAGCGCTGGTTAACCGTTTTGTCCACAATGCTACGATTAAAGAATGTATCCATTTTTCTTTAAATCGTGAATGAATTGCGAAATGTGAAACGTGTCCATGACTGCACCCAAATACTGTTCCGCGAAGTGCAGTGTTGTGGCTTGGCGTGGCGAGGCAGGTCCATGTGCCTGTCACATGATGCTGGCAGCACCAGTCTGGCAAACACAGAGAGGCGGTTGGTGCGAGAAAGGCTGTGTGTGTGTGTGTGTGAGTGTGTGTGTGTGTATCTGTGGTTTTACAGAGCTACAGGGCAATTAATGGAGCTCTGGTGGAGAACAAGCTGTGTGTGGGAGCCAGTGTGTATATGTTGCCTTCCCTAAAGGGCCTACTCTGAGCATTCAAGTTATTCACGATGACATGTTTTGCAGACTTAATCTTAAAGGGAGTGTTGGTTCATAGAGAGAAAAACACACACACACACACACACACACACACACACACACACACACACACACACACACACACACACACACACACACACACACACCCCCCATGTGTTACTTCTCAGAACCAAACTTGCTCTCCTCGGTCGATTACAGTAGAAATAACAAGCACCATTCTGTCTTGGACACCCTTTCATCACTTTTGACGCGGTCCCCCGTGACAATTTAGTAAGACTCACTCTCTCTCTCTCTCTCTCTATTAAACAGTGTGACGAGCTGATTAGTTCAACATTCAAATCGTTTTTTAAAAACCCTGCAAAACATGCACATTTGATGCTTTTCTTTGTAATACATATTTCATGTATTCCCGCCAGCCCCACAGTCAAATTGACAGCGAGCGAGTGCGCCACCCCTCGCCTGAATGTTCCGTAAATGTTCCTGCTGTCGTGAACACGCCGTGACTCAGGCGATCTCCCGAATTCTTTTCCGGACATTTCCTGGAGTTCGCGTCTGAAAAAACGTCAGTCTTTGAGCTTAATGCTAACATCAGCATGTAAACATGATTTAGCACTCATCACAAAGTACAGGAAGGTGGGAATGTCATTATTTCTGCGGGCAATTCGGTCACAAACCAAAGTAATGGATACATTTGAAATTTGACTGGATCATGGTTCACAATTAACAGTTACTTAAATTGATCCTGAGGGGAAACATGAACGTGTGTGACAAAATTCCACAGCAGCCCAGAATCCACTTGTGAACTGCCCATTGGGGCAAGAGCAAAAGTCAGAGGACCACCAGCGTCAATAGGATTCATCCACCGGGGATCAGGAATGACTGTACGAGATTACATGACAATCCACTCTGCTTGCATGGCTAATTGCAATCAATGTAATCAATAATTGCATCCCTAACAGTTGTGTCCAAAATTAAGTGATATAAATCAAATGTTCCACGGGTCACACAGCATTTTAATAACACACACACACACACACACACACACACACGCTCTCTTGGGGAAATGTGTGATGCTCGTTTTCCTCCTCCGCAAGTAGCACTGAGATGCTGCTGACTCAGACATCCATCCATTTTCTAAAGCGCTTAGCCTCCTTCAAGGTCACGGCACGCTGGAGTCTTTCCCAGAATGCAATGGTTGTCAGTCTATCACAGTGGCTGGCACACAGACAGACACGTCTCTACCAACATTCACACCTACAGTCGGTTCAGAGTGGTCAGTTAAACCAGTTTAATCTGTGTGTCTCTGGACAGCAGGAGAGCGAGAGAGCGAACATGCCAACTGTACACAGGAAGGTTCCAGACCAACAGAGAGACCAGCCACTGATCCCAAGAAGGAGCCATGGCAGCTTCCGGTATCCAAGTGAAACTGAGCGTCCGCAGACCACAGCCGGGGGCTTAGTTGACTTGGAACGGGAGAAGATTTGCGTCACATTTAAGACACAGAGAAATAACACACTCCCCAAATCTCAGGTATGGGATCGCGGTCCTGTCTGTTGCTAGGATACGGTTCATTTTTCTGCCGTGACGATGCAGACTCTTTCTCTTGGTTCTACCAGTCTCTCTGGTCACATCACATCCACACACAGTTGGCCTAGCGTCCATACAGTGCACTTGTATGTGTGTGTGTGTGTGCGTGTGTGTGTTAATTAGTCAGCTACCCAATAACTAATGACCTCACATAACCGGGGAGTGGGATTAAAGATCGAATGTCTTGATGAATTGATTAACCTACCCAATCAGAGGTCTTGTAAAAAGCCTATACATTGATCGCTTGGAAATGACTGGATGAAAGACTAGGAAAGAGGAGAGGAGAGAGGAGGGAGATTGAGATGATGAGGAAGGACAAGAGAGGAGATGAGGGTGACACAGTGACATGAGAAAGGTAGAGAGGAAGAGAGAGAGAGAAGAAAGAAAATGAGAAAAGGAGGAGAGGTGAATAAAGGTGAGAGGATGTGAGGAGGGGGGACACAAGAAGAGGATGCTTAAAATAACAAAAAGGAGAGAGGAGTGCAGGGGAAATCAAAGGGAGCTCAGCACTGCAGGGAGGTAGGCAGACTGATGCACACTTCAAACACACGCACGCACGCACGCACGCATGCACAAGAAACATACAAAAACTTCTGACTTCTGTGTGTGTGTGTCACGGAGGCTGTGTCCATACAATGACCTTCTTAACCTAGCAGGAAGGAATCTATAATGACACGCAGCACAGGCTGATTCAAAGCTTCACTTGCACTGATCAATAACCACATGCATGTGTGTGTGTCACAGGTTAGGGCACGCACGCACGCACGCACGCACGCACGCACACACACACTTCGTGGACGATCGCATTGGAAACTGCAGCACAGTCATGCTTCATTATGATGACAAGGCTGTGTCCAGCTTTAACCTTTTCATTTGCCCTGTCTTGTTTCTACCTTATAACTAAAAAATGAACAGGCTTATTCTTAAAACTCTCTAAATGAAGGTTTTCTCACTGCAATGTACTCTGGGACTTTGCAGTGTATTTACTTACACTGAAATATTTGTCGAAAATATTTCCTTTTCACAAAAAGAAAACGGTTCATGGAAATGTTAAGCACTTCTCACACCAAGCGAACTCGCTATTCAGTCATCACATTTCAGGTAAAAGAAAAAAATGCTTCCCTGGTATAAACAAGCACTTTAAAGGAGACATATTATGCTTTTACAGTTTTTCCCTTTCCTCTAGTATGTTAGATGTATTTTTTTGTGTATGTAAAAGGTTCTGCAAAGCTAACAAGCCCAAACTCCTCCACCCGACAGAAAAATAAATTCCTGAAGCTCCTGAAACGCCTCGTCGGTAGGCCGTTCTATACTTCCGTACCATCGTGACATTACAATGTTATGGAAGTGCCTAGGGCACAACTATAGCGGCTCGTCTGACAAGCCCCCAACAAAGCAAAGTACGGCGAGAGCCGAGGTCGACACTTCCCACAGAGTGGAGCCAGCCGGCCAATCAGAGCAGACTGGGCTTCATCGGGAGGGAGGGGCCTTAAAAGAGACAGGGGCTGAAACCAAGTGTTTCAGACAGAGGCTGGAAAGAGGAGCTTCAGGAATGGACAGTCTGAGGAAACGGATGTGTTTACTGAACATTAGAGCATGCCTTTTCGAGTAATAACTCAAATTAAAAATAAGGACATGATAACGAGAAAAAGTATGTCTCCTTTAATCTGGCACTTTACAGTCGTGGGTCACATCATTGCCCTTATTGTGTTGCAATTCTGACTGTTTATTGTGGTAATGATTGAATCTTGTACGAACACTAAAACTCTTGAAGCAGCAGCGACCCTGACACACTCACCTCCACTTCAGACAACACTTGAGTGTGTTCCCATGCGCCAGGTCGATGTATTCCTTAACAAGCAAAGGGAACATCATCATCAGAGGGGCGTTCACATACCCTCCCCCGTAAAAAAACACACACACACACACACACACACACACACACACACACACACACACACACACACACACACACACACACACACACACACACACACACACACACACACACACACACACACACACACACACACACACACACACACACGAGGGAGAACTTGTTGGTTTCCACAACGACAGGCAGCAACCGGTCTGCTATAGCTCCTCCCGCCCACTCTCTCTCCCTCCGTCTCCCATTTTCTAAAACTCTCATCCTCTGCGTCTGTCCCTTCATCTCAACCCTCTGTTCATTCCACCTCCCTCTCTCCCTACAAGAGTCCATCGAGACACAAAGTGTTTTTCAGTCGCTGTGTACTGTATGTGTGTGTGTGTGTGTGTACGTCCTGCAGCTGTGTCCTTCACTTCATCAGTCCTTCTGACAATTGAGTATTAGGAGGCACAACAGACGCTGTAAAGACGAGAGGAGAGAAATGAGAGGTATGGGAACGAGTTATACTTGAGACGATTTTTTTCCTCCATCGTTTCTGTCGCAGCTGTTATTTAGAAAAAAAGCAACATAAAAAAATGATATGAGAAAATTGTTGACATTTTGTAAAGAAAATTAGTTTATTTTTGCAACATAATGTGGTTGATCTGCATCACCAGTTTGTGCAGTATGTGCAGTGTGTGTTTCTACCACTGACTTCATTTATTTCTACAGTGTCTAACGATCTTGAATAACTAAGGTTGATGTGTGAGGTCGGTGAGTTGTGAGGAAGCATTGAAGCAATCACTATAGAAAACAAAGCCTAAAGCCAACGCGGCAGTAATGTACAAGCTGACGCTGACGCGCACGCACGCACGCACGCACACACACACAATAAAAAATGAAAGCTGAATATCGCCCTAGGCTAATTCATACGATCCACTGCTGCTGTTCACAGGAGTCAAAGTTTGAAAGATTTAATTGCACTTCTGTGCAACCAGTCCAGTGGAGGCGAAAGGAAGCTTGACTCATATTTATGAAGTCCCACTGATACACAGGCAAGTTTTCACAGACAGTACTAGTTTATCATGAATACGCGCCGCAGGAATTAAGAGTCCAAACAAGAACAAGAACCTGGACAACTTTTTTCTCGCATGAAACAAAAATCCACGAACGGACTCCGGACCGCACAGAACTCGGCCCGCCAGGCTTTCAGACGTGATCCCACCACGCCTGTCTTAGCCTAAAGAGTTTTACCGGTTACTTTTAAAACCCTTCACGGCCTCTCTGCCTGCTATATCTCAGACCTGTTAGTGCAGTACACGCCGGCGCGTACTCTGAGATCCTCGGGCAGAGGTCTTTTATCTTTTGCGGCTGAAGACTAAAGAGGAGGCATTAGCAGTGAGGGCCCGAGGAAATTCGGTCAGCTGAATCTGTAATCTCTTAAATCTCTTCTTAAAACATACTTTTATCAGTGAGCCTTTCCAGAGCTTTTTACTTTTGAAGTTTTTTTTTATTCGCCTGATATACCTTAGTAAACTTAATTTTGAACAGTGCAAATATTGTTTTTGTTATTGTTTATGGGTTAGGGTTACAGAATTTGTCCTGATTGTGTATGATTCTAGGGCTGCAACTAACGATAATTTTCAGAATCGATTAATCTTTCGATTATTTTCTGGATTAATCGATTAGTTGTTTGGTCCATGAAATGTCATAAAATGTCAATAGTGTTTCCCAAAACTCCAAGATGATGTTTTGTTTTGTCCTCACACCAAAGATATTTAGTGTCCTGTCACAGAGGAGCAAATAAACCAGAAGCTATTCACACTGAAGAAGCTGAAATCAGTACTTTTTTTCCCCATAAAAAATAGTGAGTAGTTGGCGATTACTTTAGTAATCGATTACTAATTGATTAATCAATTAACTGTTGCAGCTCTATATGACTCCTTACACAGGTTTTACAATGACAATTACTAACTCTAACCCTATCACTAGTCATCACAATCACCAAAGTCCAAAACGCCAAAATGTTTAGTGTCAGAAAACATAATTATGCCAGAAGAATGAGCAGCCAAATGTTGTAACGTTGGCTATGGGAGGATGAGAAATAAGTCTTGCATTATCAATGTCATTTTTTATGACACACTAAAAGAGACAGGGAGGATTTCCTCAGGACAAAACGTAAATTATCTCAATGCACAAATATATGCGGAGATTTAACAAATGTTCCATATCCCTGTTGGAGCTGCATCTTCTTCTTCGTAAGAGGAGTAAAAAAAACTGCTTAAAAGTTTCGTACAGCAGTGACAACATGTAGTCTATTTCAAGTGCGCTATCATCATATGTGTGTGTGTGTGTGTGTGTATGTGTGTTAGTGTACAGTATGTGTCACACCGCCCTTGGACGTCGGCTTGCGGAATGTTTTGAAAGGAAGGCAAAACACTGGGTTGCCACAGCAACTAGCCAAGACCGGGGGGTAACAGATGGGGGTGAGGTGGCGGCGGTGGTGTTATCATGAGACGAGGTGAAAGCGAGCGAAGGAAAAAATAAATAAAGGTAGGACAGATGGAGTTGGATATTATATTGTGAGAGAGGACGAAGAGCGATGGAGAAAGTTGAAGAGGAGGAGGCAAGCAGAATGGAAAGAAGGGGAGCGAAAGAAGAACTTAAAGAATATTCACGACACGTGTTAGCACACAAATTAGGTTCAACATCAACCAAAAAGATCTGGCATATTTCAAATGTATGAGTAGGTGTCTGTACTCTTCGTCTCTCCTCGGGGTGAGTAGGATGTCTCCAAGTCTCCTGGTTACTTTGAGGGGAAGTCAAACGTGGAGCGTAGTTTAAACACAGCTCAGGCTGGACCACGTCTGCTTCTTGTCCACTGTCACATTCTCTCCATTTTCCCGTAAATAATCAGCTTTCTTCTTCTTTTCCCTAGTATTCTATCTCATTTCAACCACAAAATGTCTTTCCTTCATTCGCACTTTTCTTCTATTTTACTTTACCTCTATTCCGCTGAACAATTATTTTCTTTAAATGTTGTTAACCGTGAACTCACAGAACTGTAATGCCCCAAAAATGTAATGAATATTAGAATACTGGGAGTTTTCAAGAGTTGAAACAATAAAGAGTGATGAAACTCAGAGAGACTAGCCACAAGTCAGCAGTGTTTATTCATATGAGTGGGGATAGAACTATAAATGATCACCTTATTGCAGATATGTCAGTGTAAGTGTTGGCCTCTATACGTTAGCGCCTGACAGATGTATCGGCTGATATATGAGCCTCTCACAGACACATCAGTATCAGCATTTATGTTTGCCGATAGATAGGAAAACTTTTATTTTACAGAATAAGCAATGCAGAAAAGATCAGTATGCGTTAAAAAAAAGCTTAAAAAACTTACAAACTTGTGGTTAATTGGTAAAATATCAAACCTCAAATACATTTCTTTGTCAGGAGGCTTTGATAGTGACATCATAACATATCACTGGTAAAAAAAAAAACCTTGAGGGGCTTTTAGGGGCTAGTATGGATGTCAGGCGTAAATGTGGAAACGGTAATGTATTTTAAAACTATTACATATTAGTGTGGATGCAGCCTGAGATCCATTAATACCTCCCTCCATTATCAGTTCATAATCTACATCACAACAGAGGGGAACATGCATGGAGGAGGACAGGGGAATGGGATGAGGGGGAAGTTTTGTCAAGTCATAACCTCTGACACACACACGCACGCCCACGCATGCACCGCACGCACAGACACACACACACAACCAAAGTCCTATCATATCCTAATCAATAGGTGTACTGTTATTTCAGCCCTCTACTCTCAGTATCAATAGCTCCGTTGTGATTAAAAATATACTGTGCCTTTGGATAAGGTTAGGGCCAATGACACGTGTCTGTTAACCAGTGTGTGTGTGTGTGTGTGTGTGTGTGTGTGTGTGTGTGTGTGTGGGTGGGTGGGTGGGTGGTTGTGTGTGTGTGCGTACTTGGAGCCTCTTTTTCTCAAATACTATAAAAAGGACAAACCTGTGACTGGTTCGAAGATAAATTTCATCATTATACCAATATAATCTTCAGCATCAGCATTAACACGTCGTTATCAACCGTCATTCTCAGCTTCTGAATTGTGCGAGTTAGGCGGGGCCACTTGTAGCATGGGCTGCAGAACATTTCATATACAACATGCTGCTATAAATAAAATAAAAGGGTGTTATATACAGCAAATCATTTGTTGTACATTTCCCACAGGGAATGTTATGGTGCTAAGATCTATCATCAAACATGCTAATACATGAGCATGCATCTGAATTACAGCATTCATTTGATTAGAGAAGTCGTTTTACTTGATCGTATTTATAAGTTAATCTGTAATAAGTCTATTAATGTGGGCTGCTGGGAAAAATACAGTCTATATACGGAAAACGTCCCTTTACAGTTCATATTGAAAACAGGGTTCAAATGTGTAGCATATAGCCATATCTTGAAAAGTCCAGCGGCCTAATTTACGAGAAACTGAGCGGTGTTTTTAGTGCACCATTGCGTCTCCATGACCCCTGTGTACCCAATTAACCTCTTTCCATCGCTCTGTATTGGGATTTAACTGATGTTCTTCCGTGGATTAGAATCATAATCCTCAATTAGCGTATCATACGTACATTGAACTTGTGTGCTTTGGGATTTGGAGGACTTAGAAGAAGCGTAGCTAACGTCGAATGAAGGAATTTTGGCATGGGCGATGACACGGTCGGCTTGGCAGCCGTTCCCATTAACTTCTGAATCGATGCTGATGGAGGCAGTTTAAATAAATAAAAGACCCGACGGGTGATGAAGAGCTGACACTCAATAACTAAGCCAATTGCCAAAGATAGCAGCTCGCGTCGAAGCCCAGCAAGAGGGAGACGACTAAATAAACCATAAACCACCTTTAAAGTGTGATATAAAAGCATATTATTAAGTAATATTTTTTGGGATATAGTTAATTTATTCTGCAACCTCTTTCAGCAGTAGAGGTTTTGCAGGTTTTGGTTTGTGTTTTAGTATTTCTGTTCACCTACAAAATAGTTTTTTGTTTTATGTTCTGTAAAATAAAGATTTTTAATTTCAACACATATCTGACAAAATACAATCCGATCCCGATATGTGAAATGCCAATATCTTCCAATAAAATTGGCCGACTGATATATTGGTCGGAGTGTAATCAATAGTACAAAGTATTTCTTGCATCCTGTTTTTCCAAAGCTCAGGTTAACTTCACCGACATGGACAATCATTTTTTTCAGATTCTCTTGAATGTCTTCTTGAAATAGAAATCAACATCACTGTATTTCTTCTGCTGTCCAAATGTATTTTCTCATAAAAAAGAAATGCTCTACACAGCGTCTGAAGAAGATCGATATGTTGCCGTTTCTTCAATGGATCGTAGTTTCTACCTGAAAAATTATAAAAACACTAGTTGAGGATGACAACACGCATTATCTGAGATTTCACCTTTTCTCCAGCTGAGAGCAGAACAAGGGCCATGTTTATGCTTAATATATATTTAACCAGTCAGTTACTGCGGCTGTGGATCCATTCACGCAAATCTGACAAAGACCGCCCGGCGACTGCCAAGTGTCTTTTGGTAGATAATTAACTCAAATCTAATAGTCATCAGATTGAATAGAAAAATTAGGAAAATGTGTGTTTGGCACAAACATGTCGCTGGTGCATAGAAAATAAAGACATTCAGGACATTTCTCTGTTAGTGTCGGTGGAAAACGCCAATGTTGTGAGGATCTCACCCAGTCGTTCAGCTCTCTACTAACAGAAGCTAAACTGAGCCGTACCACGAACAACACCGTCCACCTACCTAATGTACACAACAGCTTCTGTATTCTGCTGCATTGACAAGGCAGGGATCCAACCAACATAATGTGAAGTATTTTTTTTCTTCCCCTGAGGTCGTAGCAAGGACCCACAAAGCTGGATGAGATTGTTTTGCTCAGAGATACTTCACCCGAGCAAATACCCAGAGCTGGACTCATGGTACTTTGGTTGAAAGACCTGTAACTCTGTAGAAAAGCACACCGTGGCCTCTCCCTGAACTCCATAAGTTCCTATGGCATCCATCCAGTGGCTTCTTGCTGCACCGGGGAACTGGAAGCTGAGCATTTTGGAGCATTAGCTCGGCGCCTCGTGTTTACTGACTTCTTCTTCTTCGGCTTTATTCAGCTCAGTATATAAACAAACTCGAGGCATTTTCATCTGGGATGGCCTTGTTTCTTTTTGCCACATTTGAGTAGGATAATGTGTCATCATGCACCATGAAGTATTTCAAAAATTGAGTGCGCTGCACTGTATGTGATTCCACTCCACTGTGTGTGTGTGTGTGTGTGTGTGTGTGTGTGGTGGGCGTGTCTGGAAAGGAAGTCAACGAATGCTGACCTTGCGTTCTTTGTCTCCGTACTCCAGGCCCAGTGTGTCCATGGCGCGGACGATGGCGGCCAGAGATTGGATGGTGTTGCTGTAAACGACGGGCTTGTACTGCTTAACGTCATCGCCAGAGAAGCCGTCCTCGTGGATGATCCTAAACACACAGAAACACACACAGTCAGTACCTTTACCTTTATACACATCAACAGTGATACTGTCAATACATACAGACCTACACATATCAGTACACAGATGAGTGTGCTGTCCTGAAAATGAGGACGGTGGAGGTGTATTATAAAGGTTAGGTTAAATAAAGGTTTTGGGGAAAATGGATGTGGGAGGTTTAACAGAAACACAGGTGGTTAAAGGAGGGTTACAACAACAAAACACAAAGGCAAGGGAGAGGGAGGGAGGCTCCATAAACAGTAGGCTAAGCTGACATTTAGGCACACAGTGCCTAGCAGCAGCCCGTCCTGCTGTTTTAAATGTCATGCTATCTTTCACCGCAGCCCAGCACACACCGAGGGACCGACTCAAAGAAAGTTAGACAGTTAGGCAGGCAGACAGTCGGACGGACAGACAGACAGCCACTGTGCAGATGGAGAAATCAGACACGGTCAAACAGAGGGAAATGACAGAGAGATGGGCGGCCAAGAACAATAGACAGGACACCAGGAAACAATTACCTGATACACACAGACAGATAAGGGCTGGGCAGCGTTGTGAGGCAATTCAGATGGACAACGAACCCACCACATTAATTAATCTGGGTGAACAGCGGCTGCCGACTAAAGATCAAACCCGGCTCCGTCTTGAAATCACAACTTAAAATAGCAACACCCATCTCTGTCACACGTACCGTGCATTCGTCTGGCCCTGTAGCTACTGTATCACAGCATGTCGTACGTGGTAAAAACAATAGCGCCTCTACTGGTGACAGAAGGTACGCAACTAATGCGTCTCGCCTCAGTGCATCACGGGGCTTTGTTTGCTTTACCAACGTATGGTTGATGATGTTGTATAGGTTGCGGTGATGGTTAGGGTGACATGGCAGAGAATCAGCACGATCACTTTACAGAATATAAGCAAAAGCAACATTTAAATACACAAACTTGACAGACTTACCAGGTCCACCGCTGACCTTTAGGGGCCGCGTACATAAGGACCGCTAGAGGTCTGCTAAGTCGTACTAAACTGCTTGAACAAAACGACCTGTCTGGTCATGTTCATCACTATCCCCTGGCATAAATGCCTATTATTGTTGCGCTGGCCTCCTGAATCCTCCTGACACGGCCCAAAGATTTGCCGATGGCCACAACACCCACTGATCTCTACGGTGAAAAAAAAAACTGTTCTACTTGCCTGGCTAACATATGTGAGCCGGGCAGCCGATCTAGAAACAAGCCAGATAACTTTTGACACCCAGCTTTATTTTGAACATTGAGCCAAGAAGAAAAATCCAGAGTCTTGCGAAAAACTGAAATTTACAGAGTGGTTTGGGATCCAAGAGTAACTCAGAAGAAGCATACGGTTTATTCCAAGACCACAGAGATCAGATCCCGGCACAGAGGCTGCCCAGGAATGACGAACCAACATTAAACTAAAAAAACTTGGGGGGGAAAACTGAAGAACAAATGCAGCCATTGTGGCAGCCCCACATGTGCAGCACTGCTGAGCCTGAGAGCAGTTTAAAAATAAATCTTCTTGTTTTTGGCCTTTCAGGAGTCACAAAGACCAACTTTAAACAACACAGATCAGAACCATGGGCACCTAATCGATTAATTCAAGACACACTCAAAGAAATGCAATGATGGCGAAGTCTGATGCGTGACAGCTGGATTAAAGGAATACGCTGATATTTTGGGAAATACTATTTGTAGCTGGTGGAAGAGAATATCAATGCCACTGGAACGTCTGCAGAGCAAATGTTGCTCGAGCGAGCAGGCAGCTAGCTTAGCTTAGCACAAACACGAGGAACACGGGGAAAACAGCGGACGTGGCTCTTTCCAAAGGGAAAAAAAGAATCTGCCCACCACCATCTCTAAAATATGACTGAGTATTAGGGGAAAAAACGTGAGAATCCCAGAGAAAGGTCATAATAGTAATTATGTAAATAGTAAATAGAATACAGTGGCAATATTAAGATAACAAACTTCATGACATTACGAGATTAAGTTAAAATGGCTGTTTTCCAAAGGGAAAAAATTATTTCATTAAATTTCAACATTTTCTCGCAATAGTGTGAATTTTTTTGACTTAATTAACAACTTTATTTTGGTGCTTTTACAACATTATTCTCAAAATAACTTATTTTTCTTCTTCAATATGGCCCAAACACTAAACGTATGCTAAAGCCTACTCGTTAACGTTGTTTATTCAGTACAAAAAACAAAGATCGAAAATGACAATTTGTCGTTTCTACAACAGGTTATGTGCTTCTCGATCACGATTACAAATACTTTTGATGAAGCGAAATAGATGTCTCCACAGAAAACGGTGAATGTGCCGACCACAGAGGCAGCACCGAGTGGCATCTTTATCATCTAACGTATATAATGGTTGAAATTACAAAGCAACAAGATGATATTTTCAAATAGTTCAGTGGCATTTCAGTTCACACATTGTAATTGGCATCTGTTCTTCTCATACATGCAAAAGAACACACACACAAACACACACACACACACACACGCCTCCATAACACCTCAGCAGCTGTGCAGTCAGCATGCAGACAGTGTAGTTAATACACATCTGATCTCAGTCTTTCCACTTGTGTGTCTTCACAACAGAAAAACTATGCACTACTAAATATCTGTATGTGCGTTTTTCTGAGCGTGTGTGTGTGTGTGTGTGTACGTGTGTGTGTGTGTACATTTGGTCTTGAGGACAGCACGGTCCAGGAGTGTAATGTTTCAAGATCAATCAGGCAGCCTGCCAGGCCCATATAAATACACCAGGCTTCTATTTACATCAGTGACTTTCACAGAGAGGGCCAAAGGACAGATCTATACACTGGAACTAGGACGTATAAATTGTCAACGTGACGTGTACGTCAGCTTCTAACATGTCCAATAAAAGTTCCGAAAAGGGCGGAAGTATGACTGTGCATGGATATATACTGCGTCACGGCAACAGCAAAAAAAACAAAAAAAAACAGATATCGACATTCTTTGCAGCTCTAAATGTTCTACCCTGACTCTTAGTCTTCACTCAGGTTTAATGACCTGCCAACCTGACACTGTTCCTTCCATCTTTCCTTTCACCACTGAGGTGAAATGAGGACAAGCTTCCAATTAGGAGAATTGGATCTCCTGAGCGAAAGTCTTGTGTTGTGTTGGCCTGTCCAGCCATCCACCCCGACCTCCTCCTGACACACAGACTTCTTACTCAGCTCCTTGCACTGCGTCGCCTGACTTCCTCCTTCCACTTCTCCCAGAGTTACTTCAGACGCTAGAGGTTGCCTGACAATGAAACAGAACTATATGGTCAGCGACCTACGGGGTGTAATTCGAGAGGAGGACAAGTCTCCGTGTTTCAGTTTTTGTGGGATTAGTGAAAAGTTGATGTTTGTTTTCACAGCAACATGAAATGCTAAACTGAAAAAGACACCAGGGACCCCTGCACTTTCTTCTAACACGAGAAGACATGGGATATCTGCTCTCCGCAAATGACAATAACATCTGTGTGCAATTTTTCATAAAATAAGGCTGTTGTCAGTGTTTCCATTACCTACACTGTGGTGGCCCACCATAGTCTATTCTGTCCCACCCACAATGAGCCAGAGTTTGTTTTTACACTCCTCATAATAACATACAGAGTCACTAACTTAGTGTTTCGCTGCGTTGCTTTAATGCAGAACGGAAACACCAGACTAAGAACAGCTAAATACATATTTAGGAGAGATCATTTCCAAACCTGGAGGGATTTTAAATGTTCTATATGTTCCTTTACTAGTTCCAAGTAGTAATCCAAGTTGGGCATTGATGGACAAAAAACTGCAGAATCATCACTGTCTTCACATTGACCTTATTAACCAGGAGAGAGACCAGGCAAGAAGTGAAGAACATCTACGTTATTGAGAGAGTACAGAAAAAAAAGAGGATTCATTTGATCGAGCAAAGATTTCAGATCAGTGTTGTGGCAAATGTTGTAAGAGGTGTGTCACGGCTAAAGACAGCGTTCCGTGGGTGTGTGTGTGTGTGTGTGTGTGTGTGTGTGTTGGGCTGACTGGCTCGCTGACGTGAGCTTCCATGCAAGAGGACCTTTTCTCATTATCCACACTCCAAGCCCTTCTGTCAGCAAAGAGAGACCTGCACTGTGTGTGTGTGTGTGTGTGTGTGTGTGTGTGTGTGTGTGTGTGTGTGTGCCTGTGCCTGTGCAATTCCCCGTAGCTTTGGCAAAATCTGCACGGTGACCTGAAACATAGTTTAGTTTCACACCGAGCCAGACAGATGGACAGAGCGACGGGCATATGGGCGATTTAACCACGATATTATTCCACAATAGCGTTTTTATGGCGGCCATTTTGGAGGCCGAATAGCACGTGTTCGGTCATTCATTGGACCATTTGATATTTTGATAGTTTATCTGTTTTTCTCAGTTTCTCTCAAAGTCTCAATTGCTCATGTTAACATGTGCAGCACATCCCAGCTGAATCGTGATGCAGCAGGTGCGTTTGGGGGTTAAACTGACAGTTGGCTCGCACATGCTCAACCAACCCATGTGGCGTGTACCACATATGAACCCTGTTGCCTCGGGCACAGTGAAAGTATGAAAAGATCTGCATAACTAGGACGGCGTTCATTTGCGCACTGACTGATAAGCAGCCTTTAATTGTACACTACAGGAAGTTATAACATACAGTATGTATAATCTATTTATATATTTATTTACTTTCTTCATAATTTAAGGATTGCAGGTGTACATGGGAGAAAAAAAAACAACCTGTCAATAACAAAAGGCATAAATACACTAGGGTATTGATCATTTAGGTATTTAAATAAAACAGGGACTAATAAAGTAAATAATAAGCGTTCATTTTCTCTTAAAAAATATATTACATTTTTGCAATTTGATGAGAAGAGACAAAAAGATATATTATGCATTATGCAGGATATTAAGTAAATTAAGAATCAAAATAAGAATAACAAATTGATATCATAGCTGCGTTGCGTGCCTCCAGCTTTGAGCATAACCTGGCCTGCCCCTTTTCTCCTAGCAACAGAACGCTCAATAGAGATAAGATCTGGAAAGAAAGAGTGTGTGCGCTGAATATCACATATATATTTATTTTTTTTACCTGGATAGGTGAACATGTGTCACTGGGTAGAAGAGAGAAAGCAGGTGTTTAAACCTTTCTGATAAAAAGATACCAGAGCCGATGTGCAGGTGCCACACTCGTGTGCTCCACTCTTTTCTCTTTGAAGTTTGCTGCTTATGATCTGAGAGGCAGTTACTCAATATTTCTGGAAGATGAGTGGATGGATGTGTGTGTGTGTGTGTGTGTGTGTGTGTGTGTGTGTGTGTGTGTGTGCTTGGGACATCTAGCGAATTGCATCTTTGGATTGTCCCTAGAGATGCTATGGTGTGGCCTTTTCCTCGCTGGGTTATGAACTTATTCACAACACTAGTGTTACAGGTGACATTGCACTTTTTTTTTTATACGACAAATAAAAAAGACGTGTCGGATCAATATCTGTAGAGCATAACTTTCGATTTCGCTGCGGGCCGTCTCTATCCTGTGGTGCGCTTGAAGGTGTGTGTGCGTGTGTGTGTCATTTTCAAGTGTTGCTTCCAGCTGCTGCCATCTTCAACAGACAAAGTTCAGAGAACGCCCTGATTGATGTTAGCAGGTTCCATTTTGGCATATGGTTTAAATCCGACATAATGCCATATAGGAGATGTTTTTTTGATTTTTTTGCTTTGACACAAAATCCTCTGCCTTTGTCTCGTCTGTCTCATGATAAGTCGCCACGTGATAAGACTCAACTTCTGCTGATAATAGGAATCAATTGTGTTTTTTGTCTGTGAAAAAACAAAACAAGATGGTGGTTCTGAGCATTGAGGGAAAATAAGAGTCCACCAATGGCATATTTTTTTTAAATGGCCGCATTGAGTACTCATACTGTCTGGGATTGCTATAATTGGTCATTTTACCTGTGTGAACACAGTACAGAGAGGAAAAACCTGCTTGCGGCTTCCTTTAAGCACTGCAATGTAGGAGAAAAACAATGTCCACATCAGCAGATCTTAGCATCAGTCTGAGAGTAATGCCCCCCTACCCCCTCCCCCCGAAAACAGCTGGACAGCTTATAGGCAATTAAGTAATGACAACCACTCTTCTGGTACCGGTTCCTGTGGGACCTGGTGAGAATCAGACCGACCTTTAAAAAACTCTCCCCTCGGCAACATATACAAGGCCAGATTTTCTACACTCCAAGGACAAACACACAATGCCATTATATTTGATATCGTTTCAGTTCACAAAATGGCAACCCTCACTGAAATGATGTGTCTCCAGCTGGGCCCCTTTAATGTGAAAGTCACTTTTAGTCTCCTGTAGACATATTGACAGGAAAAAAAAACTGTGGCACTTCCATTTTATCCAGTTTATAGCAAAGAATACACATACTTAGTTAAGTTAGTTATCAAACAACACGCTGGCCTCTCTTGTTCCTGTCTGCCATTATCCCCCACACTCATATTTTTATCCTCACACCCACTCATGTGAACACAAAGACTACACACTGCACTGTGCAATTAGGTCTTTATCTTTGTTTTGCATTGTTGCTAGCTACCACTGTTTGTTCCGACACAAACACACACCCTGGGATGAGTTCTTGAGTCATTGATATGCTGTGCATGCATGTACTTGGTGGTTTTTGTCGACAGCGCTCTTAGTCGTGATAAAGTGTGCACTGACCAACTCCTGTCAGCACCGCTGGTGTTGGAGTTACTAACGCAGCATGTGTGTGTGTGTGAGTGTCGGAGGTTGAAGTAGAAAGAGAGGGATAACAATGTGATGGCTGATAATGGGTACGAAAGAGAGCATGAAAGAAGAGGGAGATAATCAGGAAAAATAAGCTATAAATAACTGAGGGTGTCAGTAACTCCTACACACACAAACACACACACACTAAGTGAAATGGAGGCATCAGCTGCTATGTCATCTGGCTCCACTCACTTGCCATCACACCTTTAGGTCAAGCAGCAGCATCCTGAGGGTGCGCGCGCACACACGCACACGCACGCACGCACGCACGCACGCACGCACGCACGCACGCACGCACGCACGCACGCACGCACGCACGCACACACACACACACACACACACACACACACACACACACACACACACACACACACACACACACACACACACACACACACACACACACACACACACACACACACACACACACACACAGTCTCAGCTCATCAATTTTGTCAGCCGTGACAGTCGTCAGTCGGTCGCACAATCCACCGATTGCTGGACGGATTTACATGAAATTTAAGACGGATATTGTTGATGAATACTACTGACGTGTGTGACGCTGAAACATTCAAAAACAACTGGAAAATCCGACATGGACAAGATGGTTTCTCTTTGCGATAACAACACAAGCACATGACTTATGTCCAATGAGGCCTCTGCTCCACTCTAGATACTAAATATTGCAACAGTTAGATGATCAGAAGATATATGAGGGGTGATAAGTGCATTATATTCCTCAATGTCCTCATTATAAAAAAAACCCTGCTCACTGTGCCTAACGATAAATGGAGGAATCTCTGTCTGTCGGGCTGTATTTTGTTTTTTCTTGACAACCGCTCATCCAGTCAAAATTTGGCCGGTTGTATTGTTGATGTGCAGCGTGGACTGTGCGTGACTCTTTTGGATGTTATTTGACATGGAGAAAAAGGCTGAGCTACACCGCAAGGGCAGTGAGGCACCCGGACAATTTACCCTTAGGGTTAGGGGGGGTTCGCCTTTATATATCACATCAAAAAATCTTTACCTTGCCAATGTTTGGGGTCTTTTTTTACTCGTAACACCCTATAGGAGCAAGAAGGGCACACACCAATGTCACTGCCGGTGTATTGCTCAGGGTAAAGGAAGTGCAGTGTAGACGAGAAAGCTGCAAGCTCGATTGAGTCCCGACCAACTCCTCTTGGATAACCGTGACCTGGATGACTCAGAATCTTCACAGATAGATTTGTAATTATTAGCATTTAGAATTACTAGTATGGCAAAAAATAAATAAATAAATAAAAAACTCCCAAAGAGCTCATGTCTTTGACTTCTGTGCACCTGCTACTCGACGCCCGTTTAAAATGTAAAGCCGCAGTATTATCACAGTGACAGGTAGATTAGGAGTTTCCTCCCTCGCTAAAGATGTCTGACCCCCCCTCCCTCCTCTGGGGAGGAGTCGTCTTGGCTCCAGGTTCGGTCATGTGCCGATGGAGAGTTCTCGTGCCAAGGGACACTTCACTCAGGTTCAGCTGGGATGTTAGGAGCTGCGCACACAGACACACACACAGACATACACACACACACACACACACACACACATGCACAGTCGTATAAATCCAGGCAGACAAGGGAGCAGAATAATTACAGTCCAGTATTACATCTAGGAAGACCTCATTAAATCTGTCTGCCATTATCTCTCTGTTTCACTGTCACATGTTATCTCTATCTGCCTCTCCCCTCTGCCAGGTCCTCTTTCATCTCTCTGTACATTTTTTACCCAACACATCACACTTGTTCTCCGTCAGTCTCTTCCACTCACTCATTCGGTCGATCGCTCTCTTTCCTCCCCTCTCACTCCTCGTTCCTAATCATTTATTTTGCCTTTTTTTTTTTTTAATTCCTCTCCTCCTGCTTCCTTTCCTGTTTCCATTTGCAATCATCAATGAATTTTAAAAAAGCAGTGTTGATCCCTTTCCCAGTGACTGATTTGTACAGGGAAGCACAATCTCTCTCTCACACACACACACACACACACACACACACACACACACACACACACACACACACACACACACACACACACACACACACACACACACACACACACACACACACACACAGGTGCTCACCTGGCAAAGCCTGGCGTGACAGTTGCCGAGAGTGCAGTGTCACAGCCGTCGCCCAATTAACGGCTAGATAACAGGAGCTGCACAAAGAGCCACACCCAGAACGTTGCACTGAAGACTTGTGATTAATAAAAATATAATTAATTGGATGAATATTTTGATGCGGAAAAAAACAAGCCAAAATCTGAATTATAGGCAATTTTTTGCTGTTCATTTGCGTCACCGTTGATGTGCAAAGGCCCTCAAACTTGATGGATGCTCAGCCCTATTGCGGTTACTCATGAGTGAATAAAATTTAAATATCTGCCTCACATTGTTGTCGGCTGGATCACAACGACACCGCTGCAGACATTCAAGGCCACGCAATATCCGCCTGCCGCCTCATCCGGTCACGACACTACGTTTTAGCTGTTCTGTGCAACATATCAGGTTGAATTTTGACATCTTTAACTTCTGTAAAATATATGCTGTCAAAATAATAATTTAAAGAAGCGGAAAAAAGCTATGAGCGCCACTGTTTTCCTCCAGCCAGCTACAGTTACCCACAGTGAGGTAGTTTCCTTCATAAGTTCTCTGACTGTACAGCTTACTGTTTGGCTTTTTCTTGGGAGTTTCTTGCAACTTTCCATTGAATCTAGGCCATTCACTGTCCACTACATCTAAAGGAAACCTAAAAATCTAGCTTGTATTAAAATTGTCATGTTATGTAATCTTTGCTGGCAGCACACTGAAAGGAGAATACAGCAAATATGTCCAAAGCAAAATGTAATTACGCAAATTACATTTGTGTAATTCAGAACACTCAACAGCCATAAACAAGTATTAGTAATGAAAACAAGTGGAAACTATTTAGAGGAGATGTCATTTAAGCTTTGCAAGCACAAAGGGATGGAAAAGAAACGGTGACTCTTGGTCTGCATTTCCAGTTGTCGGCGCAATTATGGGAATGAATTGTTTCCAGGAGCAGCGGATAACATCGGTATCGTAGCCTGACTGAGGCAACGTTTGCTCTGTCACAGGCAACTTTAGTCTCTACTAGATTGATGAACATGGTGGTTGTTGGAGGGAATACGACAGACGAAGATGTTCAAATTGATTTAATCTCAATGTGATATTTAAATTACAGCAGAAACACCTTCCATTTTACAAATTCAGCTGCTGAAATTCTTATCATGAGTTTAAATCGGCACTGCCCCAAAATAAACTTGGAAAAACAGCAGAGTCACCTAAAGAAAGGGGAAATCACAAAAAACAGATTGTATAACACTTCCGTACACACTGAGGTGTGATAAAAAACACAGCATTGCAACACACACTCCTCCAGCTACAGACTCCGCCACAGTCCCCCATCAGCTGACTCTCCATCAGCTGAGCGCGGCCACTGTAACAAGAATCCATTGTCCTGCAGTGTGGTGAACTGACATGAAATCTGCCAAAAAGGTCTCACACACTCTCACACACACACACACACACACACACACACACACACAACACTCACACACAAAACACTCACTCACATCTACATATGCACAAAGACAAAAGCAAAGACAAAAAAAAATCACTCTCAGTTGTCTATAACACGTACACTGGCAAACACAGAAAATTTCCTCCCACAAAAGACCTTTGTTTTTTAAGACGCCCTGATTAGCGCGCACACACACACAGAGTCAAACACAGTCACACACACACACACACACACACACACTCATACTGACCTGGACTCTTATAACTGTACAGACCAGGACAGAGAGAAAGAGAAAGCGGACATGGTTTGGACTGAAGAGAGTAAGTGAGTGGCATTAAAGCAGGCGACAGGCACAGTGGCACGTACAATGTCCAGATACTTAACGGAAGTATTTTTTCTAGTTCATTCTTTGCAGAGAATGATTTTTTTTTTTTAAAAAACAACACATGATGAGGAAGTAATTTACAGTTAGCTTTTGTCCAGTCGGCTACAAACTCAAAATGGTGCGTGTGTGTCGATGCATCAGTCGTATTCATCCAATACTTTACCATTCGATCATGTTACATGATTATGTAATGTGATGCCTGGGTGACCGATGTCCTGCTAGCTCGTCTATTTTCCATTTATAAGCCATATGTAAACAAAAATAAACATATGTTAGAGCTGCAACAGTGAATCCATTAATCGATTAGTAATTGACTACCAAAATAATCGCCAACTATTTTGATAATCCCTTAAGTCATTAGTAGCAAGTAGTTATGGGGAAAAAAGTCAAGATTCTCTGATTTCAGCTTCTTTAATATGAAATTTTTCTGGTTTCTTTGCTCCTCTATGAAAGTAGACTGAATATATTTGGTTTGTGGACAAAACGAAACATCTTCTTGGAGCAGTCAAGAGGGAAAAGAGATGCCCAGACAAGAATCACCATCGGTTGCACTTATTTCAATAAGGTTAATAAGCAAATGTGCAACCATCCATTTTTATGCCATGGTGCACCCTGTAAACCAGTACACCACTTTAAGTCATCCAGCTTATTACTTACAAAATGCAAACGACACACGCACACACACACGCACACACGCACAGAGAGAGAGAGAAAGAGAAAGCTGCTCGGACGTGCTGGCGAGCACATGCACGCTATGCAAACTAAGCTATCATGATGCCGCGCTGTTTTTCTTGCAGCCAATCAAATCACCCCGGTGATGAGCACGCCCCAGGGCTATATTTAACCAATGACGGGTCACTATCTGGCTGACAGACTGTTGCAGATGACCAGTTACAGACTGTCTCTTCATGCAACACTTGTGTCGGCGCCAACATGAGTTCCCCTCTTAACTCCCCCCTCCCTCCCTCCTCCACCTTCCTTTCACTCTCTCTTTCTTTTTTTTAAGCCCTGCTTTCTCTCCTGGTGTCGAACCATCCCAGGGTAAAGGAGGCTAATAATTATCACCAGAGACCAGAGTCCAGCAGAGGAGCGCACTTTGCACCGTGTCCCTGGCAACGCTGTCCTCATCTCTCTTTGTCGCTTCCTCTACAACTTGCTTAATAAGTGAGAACATGTTTTCTTTCACTTGCCAATCTCTCTCTCTCTCTCTCTCTCTCTCTATCTCTCTCTCTCTCTGCTCAAAATGGCTTCGCCCGCTTCCTCTTACCTCCCCAGCCTCATTCGCACTCCGTCCTCCTCCTCCTGCTCTCCTCTTATCTTAGCTCACCCACTTCTCTCCTCTCCCATTTTTTTTTTTCTTTTCACACTCCCATATCACGTTGCCCCTTTTTCAAAAAAAGAATTGAATTTTTTCTCCCTGGTTGCTTCGGCTGGGTGTTCGCTGTCACTGAGGATTTTCACATCTCTCCTCAGCCCTCCGCATATTCTTCCACCTCCCTGTTCTCTTTTCTTTCTGTCTTCCTTCCTTTCTTTCAAAACACTGGGCACTTATTTCCCTTCATTAAAACTCCCTCTCTGTCTCCCCCTCCCCTCATCTATAGCTCCCCTCTCCCTCTCACCCGCTGCCTTTCTGCACTAAACGCCACCACCTTTTTTTCCTCTGTCCTCCTCCCCTTCCCCCTTTTATTCTCCTCATCTGAGGCTTAAACCTAATTATCTCCTGTTCTACAGAATCACACACACACACTCTCTCTCACACACACACACACACACACACACACACACACACACACACACACACACACACACACACACACACACACACACACACACACACACACACACACACACACGGTGGAAACAGCCTGTGGGAAGCGGTACAGTCGCGAGGGACGGGCAGCGTTTGTTCTCCCTTCGGGCCAGTCGCCTCTGATCACGTCAACGAGGCACAGACCCACACAGATGAAGATGGAGGAAAGAGAACGAGAAGTTTTGTGCATCAAACATACGCACACGCACACGCGCGTGAGCAGCGACTTTTCTTTGCCCAAATGCTAGGACGGCGACACACAAATTGCATAACAACAATCTGAAATTGCCACCGCACAGAAACCAAGAAGCAAAGGAAAATGCAAAAAACCCCCCAAAAAAACAGCCTGACCATTTTAGATTCAGACAAATGACTGATTCTGTTACTAAAGTACAGATCAGCCCTGATGTGTGTGAGTGAGTGTGTGGGACGTCTCTATTGCTGCTATTCGGCACCTGTCACGTCTCCTGCTCACAGTTCATAAAGTTTTATATGGGTTGAACTCTGTTAATGATTGAGAGCGAGAAACTACCTGGACACCACATGTGCTTTAGAAAAAGTCAGTCAACGGAGTCATTGGGCTCACACACTTTTTTCTTATTACTGTATTAAATCACGACAGTAGGTTTGACTTGAACCCCTATAAGTCTAGATGCCATCATTTATCCTCTTACTCCTTCTCCAAGCTGAGAGTCTTTTCCAGCTTGTGTTGGCACATATGTTTGTGTTTTTGCCCGTTTCAATGTTTCATTGTTCTTGGTCTCTAACAGGAAGTCTCCCTTGCTCCCCTGTAATCTTCATGCGATTAACTCAAAATGAAAAACGTCGCTAGCATTGCAGGTAAACAACAAACAATATTGAAAAGTTTACAGTTACAGAATATTGGTTTTTTTTTATGAATTGGACATGAAAAAAACTTTAACTCCACTTTTTGTAATATTGATGGTTTAGTCACACATTTAGCGCTGCAACTAACTACTATTTTCATTATTGATTAATCCGGCCATTATTTTCTCGATCATTATGGATCAAGCCATAAAATGTCGCTTGTGTTCCCCCCAACATTCCACCAACCCAAGATATTCAGTTTATTGTCATAGAGGAGCAAAGAAACCAGTAAAAAATCCATATATAAGAAGCTGAAATCAGAGAATTTTGACTACATAAAACCAATTAATCGATTATCAAAAGAGTTGGTGATTAATATTGAAGTTAATTACTAATTGATTGACTGTTGCAGCTCTAGACACATTATAGTTAGTTATAGCTTGAGCTCGTTAACCAGGAATAATTCTTTTCCTGGTACGACTACGTCCAGCGCTGGGGTTTGCCCTCCCAGAGGCAACTGAAATGGGGAAGGGAGGGGGGCTGCACTCGAACCCACCTAAGATCCAATCTTTCCCCCCCGACTGTTTCTGTGGCTTCCTCAGTGCCTCAGTTCAACTATATAGAAAGTATTACTGTAAATCTTTTTCCTCACACTCAGTGAGCACAGCTGGAGAGGTCAGTTTTGCCAGCTGGGCAGCGAGAGAAACCTTTGCACATGTCTAAACACACACAGGCTTCATAAACAGATGGTGTCTCACGCGCACGCGCACACACACACACACAAGCACACGCACAGCCAGCTCGATGCACAAGATAAAGATACGTTGTTCATACATGACCACGTCCCTGGGGTTGATGGCCCAAATATCACACTCTAGTCTGCACGCACACACACACACACACACACACACACACACACACACACACACACACACACACACACACACACACACACACACACACACACACACACACACACACACACACACACACACACACACACACACACACACACACACACACACACACACGTACAAGTCATGTACATTTTTTCTTGCAGCAACTCTTTTGGCCCTTTTTTTTCTGCACTGTCATATATTTTCCTCTTCAATTCGTCATTCCTCCCCCGACCTTGTTTTACAAATGTAGACCTATAAGACACCGTGCTGTGGCTTCACACTTTGATGATTCACTCCTCCACGCACAACTGTAATCCACTCGCTCTAGCACTCGCTCTCTCTCACTCTCTGTAGCTCGCTCGCTCTCCCTCACACACCGGGGAAATATTGGAAAAAAAGGTTGGGAGAGGTGCCAAAGTGGTTGTGCGAAAACAGATTCAGCAAATAAAAGGCGACGTACAGAAATCCCAACTTTAACTTCTCTCCAGCTACGGGCCGGTTTTCAGATATATGAACTCTGGGGAGACGGGGGCCGGACATTTTTTCCGAAGTTTGCCGTCCACATTTGACAAAGGAAGCAGGAGATTGTCCCGAGTCAGAAGTGTCCATAGCCGCAGGAACGTTTTCTGGAACATTCAGCTGAGGGTTGGCACTTTGGCGGCGCGCTCACATGGGCTCACTCAGACATTTTCTGGAATTTTTACAAAAGGGGCTGGCAGGAAACGGTTCTGGAAACGGTCCACAGGCCAAATCTTAGGACATTTGCAACAGTCGGGCCCTCTGGAAAAGTTCAGACTTTGACTGAACCAACTCAGGAAACACAAAAACATCAGGCATGTGTGGACTGGAGACGGCAGCGTTCCTTGAATTCATACAAGAAAAATATATAATATGCTCCTCCTCACAAAGCCTTCCATCATGTTAATGTTGCGCCCCTCTTCTTCTGCAGTTATATAATGGCGCCTTTCTGGAGATTAAGCGTCACCAATCTTAATGATCAAACTCCTTATATTGGCCTGATGGAAATGCATGGAAACAATGTGTCCTTTCCTTTGCCAGTTTTCATGAATATGTGGTTAAAAAATCCAGTGCACTTGGGTGGAAACCTGACAACTGCCACTTTCGCAATCTTAGAAACCAATAATCTGTGTTTCGAAGAAGACTAGGCGAGTTTTTTGACACTTTTGGTAAATTGCTTTAGGTGAGCGCTCAAGTGAGAAGAAAATTCCTTGAAGAGCGGTTAGAAAAGGACTACACGGTGAGCATAGTTGCAATACTTTCCCTCTGTCGTGAACGCAGTGGTGATGCACTTCCACTCGCTGAGATCACATGCACGCAGCTGCTGCGTCACACGTCGCAGCTCAATAGACACACAATAAAATCTAAATCGAATTCCCCTCGTCGCTCTCTGACTCACAGCCACACACACAACTGGTCACTTGAGCACGCCCCCAGATGCTCAAAGCACTGTGAAATGAAGCGAAGTGAGGGCCTTCTACTCCTCTGATGCGCTTCCGGAAATAGCTGGGCATCTCTGAGCAGGAATGTAAAGGCTTCCCCTGGCAGGGCGCTGTCCAGCACTTGACAAGCTGCTCCCCCCTTCTCTATAATATCAAAGGCTTTTTGTTAAAAAGAAAAATATATCTATATACAAACACTAGAATTCCCTGTGATCGAAAAAGAGTGCATCTTCAAATAGCATGGCTCAAAGGTTTTTTTTTTGTGGTGGCTCTCCTCTCCTGAAGTATTTACAGTATCTGGCACTTTGAAAATGTCTGACTGATGAAAAGTTTCTGAAAACGGCCATTATGAATCATTCACTGTCAGCACATTTTATTAAGGAGAAATTTTGCAGTTGCACATTGCATTAATTTGCCGTCTATTTCCCCCGGGCCAAGATATGAATGCAAAGTGGAGTACATGAAAACATCAACAGACTGTCTCCCCACATCCAGTTTCATCATCTTGCTCATAAGAATAAGCAAGAATAGCTTGTAACCATTCAAGACACACGAAGGCGGGAATGACTGAAAGACGTGAGCATGATGTAAACCAGGTGAAAGAAAGAGTGGCTCTTTTTCTATGAATAAATCCTGCAAAATTCATATAATAGCAGTCATCGTATACAGCCACAACCCTCTTATAGTATCTTTAGCTATATGGACTAACACAGCCACCTCTTAACATGCATTTGTATGTATGTGCACATACAATGGCTTACTAAACTGTACAAATATAAATACATATTCAATGAACCTCCCTGGTAAAGCTGGCCAGTCAGAGCGCACAACGTGCTGTGCTGCTGGAAACAACAACCTAGCCCGGCGTAGTCAGACTAATACTCAAATGCGTGTTAGTCGGGAACCTGTCGGTTCATTTCCGATTTCCGAAGAGGTGACACCGACGGACGCAGACGAATCATGTGACGTCTGCTGAGCGACGTAAAAGTGTCAACAGACGAGAGCAGACGTCTGTGATGATGGTTCCACAAAGTCCGTGAAGGATTGTTGCCCGTTTTTTGTGGGAGAAATTTCCTAAATATCTGGTACTTTAAGTCAAATGCCCGTCCATCAGCGGCGGTCATCGTGGTCGTTCACAAAAGCCGCTTCTTCACCGCGTTGCGGTATAAGCCCCGCCCATTATCAGATAATCGGTTGTGATTGGACCGGCAAGTTTTCACCTGGGGGCAGATATCACTTCCCAACGGAGGGGATCCAGACCTGTATTCTGGCAGAGCAAATGAGCATAATGAGCTCCCAGAATTCGTCTGGATCCCAGGCTACAGGAAAGACCAACAGAATCAGGTCCACAGCCAAAAGCCAATTATCGCCTAAAAACGCACTGTGCTGTCTGTAATAGGATGCAGCAGAGGAGATTGAAGAAAAAACATATGTCATAACCGGATTAAGATAAAATGACAGTGTGTGTGTGTGTGTGTGTGTGTGTGTGTGTGTGTGTGTGTGTGTGTGTGTGTGTGTGTGTGTGTGTGTGTGTTTGGTGGGGGGGTTGTTTGAGTACGCTGTTTATGTTTAGTAATATATATTAATCTGTAGTAATTCCTCTTGGTATAACACAGGATTACTGCAGCGATACAGTTAATACAAAGATACTATTAAAGTACACCAAGTACTAAGTGCCCCTCCACCCCCTCCCTGCAGCTGGAAAAAAAAATCCCCGTGGAAACACTGACGTCCACATAATGACGGCGTACGAGAAAAGAAGATAAAAAATCAGTCCGCTTCAATTAAGCCACTAAATTCATTGTTAAGCATGACTGGTCCAGGAGTTCCCCGTCGCTACAGATGTACTGTGGTGGTATTTCATCTGAGCTATATTGGGCTGACCCCCCTGGTTAGTAAGCAGGCCCCTTCACAGACACTGACACAGCCAACAGGCTACATGCTATTTACATAATCGTATTATAGCAGCGACAACAGCAGCAACAGCCAATGGCAACTGATGTTCCATAAGTCAATCTTTCTTTTTTTTCTTCTTCTGGAGAACAACAGATATTCAATTTCCTCACATTTGAGAAATTGGAACAGATATAATTTTGGTATTTGTTAGGAGATAAAAACAACAACTCAAGATGTATGAATTATTCCCTGGGAAGTCTGTGCAAATGACCCCCAAAGGAACCCCACTGATTCTATCTTGCAACGTTAAATAAAGTGCCATAAAAAAAATCCTGGATATCTGGATCCACGCCAAAACTTAATGGGTTCTTACGTTGGTCCATCCTCCATTTTCCACCAATTTTCGTGGAAATTCATTCAGTATTTCTGGGGGTAATCCTTCTGACAAACCAACCAACAAACAAAACGGGCCCGGGTTAAAACACAACCTCCTGGCAAGAGATAATTTGATTCAGAATAGTTGCCTATCCCTACCCTTGGGCGTCCATGTCCTAAAAACGATGCAATATCAACGACAGATACCCCACTGTCCAGATATATCGATATAACTAACATGGATAGTGTGCAAGTATGACTAAGAAGAGATTAAATTTATTGTAACATGCTTTGTTTCTGAGTTTATCTGGAGGATTACTCTTTTCATTCCAGCGTCATCACCAGCGAGGTCTGGTGACACGGCCACACCTAGGATCTTTTGACTAATGCAGGCAACAATGTCAAAGATCAGTAAACGCTGCTAGAGGAAGGATTGAATCTATAGAAGTATACGACAGCTCGTCTGATATAAGTCGCAGCATGTTCAAACAATGTCCACGCATTCACAGCAGCGCAGCAAATCAATGAATCTGCATTATGTTCGGTGTGCCACTCCCCACACCCAATTTGGTAGATCTTTTCCCCCCTTTCACACAAGCAACATCAGCTGTTTAACCAGGTTTGAAAGATTGATGAGTGGTCGGTCACATGTCGGGCGAGACCAATCGCTGTTTGGGTTGAGGTCAGGGGAGCTACGGGGTTGACAACAATCTTTTTATTCTTGGGGAATTCATCCAAACTAAGGGTGCTGCAGGCCATCGTCCAGTTATGGCCAGACACACCGTCCGCCCATGTGTGTGTGTGTGTGTGTGTGTGTGTGTGTGAGAGAGAAAAAAGGAAAGAAAAAGTGACAGAGGGGCACACATACACACTATAGGGTTATTAGACTTATAATAGACTTACTTCATCTGTTTGACGATGGTGCTTTTCCCTGACTCTCCAGCCCCTGGGGGATAAGAAGACAAGAAGACAATGTAAACAGGGTGGGGGGGTGTGTGTGTGTGTGTGTGTGTGTGTGTGTGTGTGTGTGTGTGTAAGACAGCAAGATGGAGACAGAGTGAGAGAGGAGGAGGAGGAGGGGGTGGGAGAGAGAGAGATATACAGAAAGAAAGGGAGCATCAGCCTCTCACAAACTGAAGTGAATAATCACAGCAGCAGTGGGGTGGAGATTTAAGAAAAAGAAGAAGAGGAAAAAAAAGATGCAGAAAGTTGCTGCACCCTTTATTCCTCAACATCCTTTTTTTCTTTCCACACACCCCCCCTCCCCCTTCCACCCTCCATCTTTCAACCTAGAAATCCAAATCCAAATAAAATAGACAATGTACAAGATCATGTCCCATGAAGAATCAATGGACCAACGCTGTCTGTGTGCTTGCACCCCCCTTGCTGCATCATACTGCCATTTCCCCGGCATCCATCCATCCTGCAGTTATCATGATCTGATCTGGTTCCTTTCACCTATTTATTTCTTCTTTTCTTTTCTTTTTAACCGCGTCAAATTGCCCTGATTGATGTGTGCACAACTGCATCACATTTGATGGATCACACACACACACACACACACACACACACACACACACACACACACACACACACACACACACACACACACACACACACACACACACACACACACACTACTGGACACCGTCCTGATACCAGCAGCTCTGCTGCCTGACAGTGATGTAATAGGAAGCAGGCGGGGTGTGTTGAGAAAGCACAATCAGATTCGAAAAAAACAGACACAGTTCCTCTTCGCGCCCCATTTGCTTGAGTTTTGGCTCATATGGTTTATAGCTTATGATAAATGTCATGTTTGTTTGTTTTTTTTGTCTTTCTTGTTCCAACCTCAACCCTGAGATGACCATCTCCTACCAAACGCCCACCCATCACCACCCCCATCCCCATCAGCACCACACCTTTCATCCAACACCATCAGCACCAGCAGCGTTTCATTTCTCTACCCTGGGGGCTCTACGGGGCCCCTGGTGCCGGGGTGACTCCGCCCGGGCGGGGCGGGCGGGGTGTCGTGTCTTACCGAGCAGCAGCAGCTTCACGTCCTTGGCCGCGGTGAGCCCGTCCTCCTTCAGGTTCTTCTCGATGGCCTTGCTCCGGTCCAGAGCCGCCCTCTCCTCCGCGCTCAGAGTACATCCCATGGTTAGAGAGCACAGCTTGAAAGCGTTGCTGGTAACAGGATCCACGGCAGAAGGTCGGAAGAGCAAACCCACACAGGAAAAAAAAAATGAGAATGAAACTGGGGGATTCTTCTCTTTCTTTTTTTTCAGTGGAAACTCGTGAAAAAACACACCAACGCTCCAAATCCCTTTTTTTTCTCTCTCTCTCTCTTTCTCTCTTTCTTTCTTTCTTGTTCTTCTGACTCGGTTTTATTTCCCTCCGTCTCTCGCTCCGTCTCGAACCGGGGACGCGGCGCCGTTACAGCATTTGAATAAATCGAGGGTCCACTCGCGTTTGATCCGCCCGCGTCGAACAGACACGCCGCCGACGTCGAAGCCTCCGCAGCTCGGGCTCTGGTCGGTTTGTCAGGACGTGGTCTCGGTCGGTCCGTCTCGATTCTCCTCTTCTTTCCTCTGTCGGTAAATCTCGGTAACGGTTCTCTTCTTCTTCTTCTTCTCCTCCTCCTCCTCCGCGCGTCGTCGGTGGTGGTTCGTGTTACTGGGCGGCGGTGCGCGGCGCAGGCATCGCTTGGTTCCTCACACGGCGGCTCGCGGCGGACCTTCCTCCTGGTCTGGGCTCCTCCGGGGCGGGCGGGCGGGCGGGCGGGACTCGCTCTGTTGCTGTGGACGCTACTGCCTCCCGGTTCCTCCGGTAGTTGGGGCTCGGTCCTTCCTTCGGTTCAGTCGCTCAGTTGCAGGTTGCTGACGTCAGAAGAGTGAAGGGGAGAAGGGGGGGAAAAAAAAGAAGAAGCAGCGATGACGCCCACTGGCGCCGCCTGGCGGTGCACTGCCGTGCCTCTGCAGGCCCCTTTTCTCTCGTTCTTCATTTTTTAATTCGGTAACATTTTATTTGTATTCTTTGTAGCTGATAACACACTCAGCGAACATTAGGTGAATTCGCAGCTTCAGATGTGGTTGGTTATAAGCACCGGGGAGCATTGATTTATGTCAGCGCATGGACATTTGAATCCAATTTAGATGGTATGCGGTCAATTAGAGCCAATTAGGGCCAAAGTGGACATGGTCACTTTTTTCAAATGCTACTATATTGGAGCACTATGTGAGATTTGTTTCTATAATATAAAGTGCGTTACAAATAAAACGAATTATCAATACTTAGTATATACAAGAGTATATAGATAGATAGAGAGATACTTTATTAATCCCGAACTGGGAAATTACGGTCATGTTGAATGTAGCTCAACAGTGAGGTTATGGAAGTGAAAATGCCACACACGATCAATTTTGATTATAAGCCAATATTATTAGTACATAAGTACTACACCAAAACAACAATTTCCATATGACTTTATAACAAGGCCCGAAATATTGTAATTGTTAGTAAACTTATGTCACTGCCATCAGTCTCAGCCGTTCTTAACCCTTTGCAAAACACAAACATGTTAGCGCTGTCTTTGCCAATGTATTAGCATGCTGCGGTTAGCGTTTAGCTCAAATCTTTGAGCAACTTTTGTTTTTAAACTTCACGTGTTACATTTGTATGGATACCAAGAAACAACGCAGACCATGAATCAAAAAGAAATTTCAATTGCCCTTTTCCAGACACGGTTCATAGGCTATTTGAATGAAAGTCTCCCACCGCTAAAAGCTGCATCCTCTTTTATACTACTGCACATTTCCTCATATAAAAGACAATCGCTGAGCCCTTTTCTACCCAATCCGAAGAACTGGCTCAGATCAAGTTAAGACATTGCGTTTTAAGTTATGGGGGGTTTTTTTGCAGACTGCACATATAAACTACAGGGTTCAGGGCCGTCATCTGTCCCCAGGCATGAACCCCCACCCCACCCAGCAGCTGTTTCCTGCACACCCGCTCAAACACGCCGAGTGTTCAACTACCCTGCCCAGCATGAAGCGGCAGTGAGCCAACATTAACAAGTGGCTGTTGCAGGAAGTCAAACATCGAGCGTGTGCTAACTGCCACTGTAGCCACATCCTGGCGTTGTTTCATGGGATGATTATTTCATGACAAAGGTAGAAGTCAATGGGGGGGGGGGGGGGGGTTGGAACAGAAACCAAGTGTACATTCAGCTTCATTTCAAGTAGGCGTTCTATCCTGTTTTATTTACACCATCAGTAATCATCTGTTTACATTCCAGCCGCCACAGTGCCTGTGACAATCTTCTGTCACGGCGCCAACCTCTGCGATCTCCTGCAATTCAAGACGCAATTGTTTGGTGCTTCCAACCACGTGCGTCTCAGCTGCCTGTTCGCAATGAGCAGACTAAACTTAACCTTAGTGGAATCTGCATCAGCTGATTGGGGCAGACGAGCCATTTTGACCACAACTTCTTTGTTTTAGGGAACACATCCAGGAAACATTTCACAAATTGTCAGACACAGACTTTCAAGCTATTGGAATTCTTGCAGGAATAGTCAACCGCAACATTAGATGGCTAAAGATTTATTTTACATTAAAGACTGGAAACAGGGTGAAACACCAAATCTGGCTCTTTCCAAAGGATAAGAAATTTGCCCACCAGCAACTCTGAAGATCACTGATAACACCCTGTATCTCACTCCTCAATCTGGGTGGGATTAGTGGGACTTCCTGGGGTCTTGTTATCGCCACGAGGTTGCCATGGCGTCATTTATCTAATTCTGAACTTGTATATTCGGCCCCTTCACATCTAACTCTGTCAGAAACTGGGTAAGTGCACTTCTCAATATGAGGGATTATACCAACAATTTGGTATAATCTGCTGCACAGAATCTGCTAAATTGCCTCGAGTGATGTCACTCGAGTAAGCATTGGGTGTGCAATTAAGATGACGTGAGTTTACCAGACATCTGCAACATAACTCCTCTTCTTTTCAAACCTAATCAAAGTAAATGAAAGTTAAAACAGTGCAGTAACACAAATGGTGCGTTATCCAATCGATTGAACAGATTTGCATCTGCAGCGTTCGTGAGCCCCGATCGTGAGCCGTGTCGGCAGGAATCTCACATCTGCACACTGTACATGGGTTTTTCTGTAAGTGGTAGTGGCGTACAACATGTTCACTGACATTAGAGCGGAGTTCTTGCGGCGTCTTTCCCTTTTTCCGTCCTTTATTACATCTGGTCAGTCCGTTAACCAACACAGGCTGCGGTTGCTCTTACACAAGCAACACACACGCACACGCACACACACGCACACGCACACACACGCACACACACACACACACACGATCAACCCTGATATGATGCAATTCTTCCAAGCAGAATGCAAGAACTATGCTGTTGCCTCAGACTCAGGGTGGGATCCACTGATTGGGCAAAATAAAAAAAATTTATGAAGGTAAATAAAAAAATAACAAAGCTAATATTAATACATTACAAACACCCAAATATATCATCTTGAGCGTTTCTTTCACAACCAAGACGCAAATCATTAACTGAATACAGTATTTTTTCGTGGGGTTAGAGATTTGAAATCCTTCTTCACAACTAACAAATAAAGTGTGTGGGAGATGGTCCTGTGTGCTAGTAGAGTTTTTCAGCTCATGTCCTGCACTTTTGTTAATATTATCATATTGAAAATATGAGCTAAGCAGCCAAACAGAGACTCAGTTGGAACAAAATAACAGTCTGATTATTATTTTTTTCCATTCCAAACTAGGACTAACTAGTTCCACACTGCGACAGAAAACCTTTTTATTTCCACATCTTTCAGCTGGTGAAGACCCCCCCCCCCCACCCCCACCAGAGACCTGTCTGGTTCAGCCTTTAGATAATTTGATGTTCATAGCCGCCGAGTTCATATTCAAGACCCCATTTTACAGGGTTCAATTTGAAAAAGAGTCGGGGAGAAATATCAAGGAGTCAGCCGGTTAAATCTTACACATGGAGCCGAGTTTGATTAGATCTCTAGATATAAGAATAATACAAATCTGCAGAGGCAAAGGGAATAAGAAACTGTGCTGTAGGTCTGCCTCTGTCTGACATCCTCACCGTTTCAAAAACCGGATGCATGTGCTAAGTAAGAAAGAACAGCCTGCAGCAACAGTAATGACAGGGGCCGCAGATTGGAGAATGGCATGTCGTCCAGTTTTTTTTTACTGGAATAGCTTGTAACACGACACTTTATCTCCAAAAAAACAAAGCAAAGGGCGATTTTCCCCAATTTAAAACGTGTGCAGATGTTTCCGGCGATGGGCTACTGACTGACACGACTGACGCAGCCGGCGAAAGTGCCGAGCGTGGGAAGAGCCGGGCTCGCTCGAGGTGTCAGGATGTAATTTGCATTGCCCAGGAAAGAAACGCGGCTAAAGATGGAGAGAGATGAATTTAAAAGGATGGAGTGATGCTAGCGGTGCGGAGCAGCGGGGCGGAAAGGAGGCGACGTCCCAAAGTAGGGCTCTCTCCCAATGATGACATCATGAACAGCCGCCGCGGGGACTGAGTGAAAACACGGTAAAAGAGGGGAGGAGAGAAGTAAGGGACACGGAAATGTGTTGAGTTACTCTCCACGGGAGAAAGCAGAGAGAGCCACACAGACTAAAACAGTGAGGCAGGTCAATGTGACATGACAACATCAGCGCAGGTTAGTAATGTGTAGGTTTACACGAAGCATCAATTATATATTAGGAGCAAAAAAAACGGTTAAAAGGCCCCAGTGGTGTCAAAATGAGGATTTCCAATAGCTGGATGTGTTTTTCCACGACTTCCCCTTCTCGTTCTTCTTCTACATCTGTGACGGGGAACAAAATGGAGTCGGTGAGAAACAACCTGACACCTTTCTTCCTCCTCCTCCTCCTCCTCCTCCTCGCCGAGAGTCGTGTTACAGATTTGTACCAAAATGAGAAACAAATCTGCCCTGTGGCACCTAATTAGCATAAATATCGGCAAGTATGAGTTTTGAGGTCAAAATGACCGGACGGGGCGGATGGAAAACAAAAAAGACTTGAAAAAAAACACTGTCGCTGCAGAAAATCTGAGCCCGTAGTCTTGTTTACAGACTGAAGTGTCAGCTACAATGTAAGAAAAGTATTTCATATCAGGGACTCAAAAGAGGAAGCTGACTTGCGAAAATGTGCCGTACAAAGAATTGCAGTACGGGGGGGGGGGGGGTGTCGCACCGACCAACGGAACGAGGAAGTGGAGAGGCACATGGATCCCGCGGTTCGGAGGGGAACCGATCTGAGGCTCTTACAGTGTCAAGGAGCGTGGCAGGAACCGTCAAGATGCAGGCGATCCCGCAGCAGCCGCAGAACCGAGAAGTGACAGTGTCCAAGCACAAACGAAACGCTGTTTTCATTAAATTACAGGCTGTCAAAGAGGCTGCACGGTGGCGTAGTGGTCGGCGCTGTCGCCTCACAGCAAGACGGTTCTGGGCTCGAGTCCCGGTTCAAACCAACCAGCGCCTTCCTGTGTGGAGTTTGCACGTTCTCCCCGCGTATGCGTGGGTTCTCTCCGGGTTCTCCGGCCACAGTCCCAACACTCACATGCAGGCCGAACGTTCCATTGGAACACTGGTCAACGGACTGATGCGAGGGGGCACCGCTCTGTGTGGGCCTTTCAAAAAACACAACACGCCCACTCCCGCTTCCTGAGTCAAGGCCGGACAGTTTGGAAAGTTGTGGGACGATTACAGGCGAAGCGGAGATTGCCGAGTTTCCCCCCGACACGACCACCGGTGCAATGTTATTCTGCCTTTTTCGTTCAGGGCTGCAGAAGAATCACAGTAATGTTGATTTTGATTATGCAACGTTTTTAATCAATCTGCAGCTGTTAGCGATGTGTATTATGCCCCGTCACTGCTAATTGTGCGATTGTGAGTAATGCATTTTTGCGCGGGGGGTTATTGGCCTCGTGGGTTTGGAACAATTACTGTTTGCTTGGCGTCTAGTGTGACTTGTCAAAACAAACACCTCCGCGTGATGAAATTTGTTTCAAACAAAATAAACAGTGAGCAGTGAGTGTATGTTTCCATTCATAGCGAAGGGGCAGAGCTGACAGAATAGATTCTACCTCAATGACAACACCCTGAGT
The DNA here is from genome assembly GCF_022379125.1 of Scophthalmus maximus. NCBI lineage: Eukaryota > Metazoa > Chordata > Actinopteri > Pleuronectiformes > Scophthalmidae > Scophthalmus > Scophthalmus maximus. The sequence goes on along the minus strand of NC_061521.1, from coordinate 22,708,458 downwards.
TCACTGTGGCAATTTATTGACTGATATTTCCTCATCTGAATTAACTTTCAGATGAGGAAAAAAACAAAAAACAACTCTGAAACCTTAATTTACCCTGAGGTGGTTTATGTTCCGTGTCTAATCTTGACTAAAGCCATGAGACACCATCTTTGATTTACTTTACTCTTTAATCGGCTCAGGTTTAAAAAAGTGTGACCAGTTACCTGCCAGAAAAGAAAAAAAATGATGTCGGCGTACAGATACGTATTTCACTGTTGACCGTACCGCTGCGTGTGCGCAGGCTGTAACCTGGCAACAAGATGTTTGTGTATGGAATATGAAACTAGACAAAACTAAATTAACTTACATCTGATTTTTAACGTCAAACAAAAATACCATAAGAAACAAATTTGATCCTTGATTCAGCTTTTTGATTGCATCAACTACTGTTTAAACCCGACGGCATAAATTCGAAAGAAGAACATTTCCGCCGACAGAAATCAAACTGAATTACCATCATGCAATATTTCTTCCATTCCTCTGCAGTTATTATATTTACCGTAATTGTTTTCTCCCCCCTGGTTGTAATAAAAAATGAAGCTTGAAAGTCTGAGCAGAGCGAGAAACAGAGCATCTCTCAAGGTAAGTGATGATGGAGAAGCTCGGCTCCTCTGAGGGACGGGACTGATCCTAATGGAACTAGAAAGAGTCTGCGGGTGGGTTCTCTCCTGGTTCCCCGGCTTCCTCCCACAGTCCAAAGACATGCAGGTTTGGGGTTAGGTCGATTGGAGACTCTAAATTGACCGTAGGCGTGAATGGTTTTCTGTCTCTGTATCTTGGCCGTGCGATACGTTAGTGACCTGTGGAGGGTGAGCCCCGCCTCTCGCCCAATGTCAGCTGTGATTGGCTTCGGCCCCCCCCACCCGCCACCCTTAAAAGGACCAAGCGGCGTAGATGGTCGATGGATGAGTCAAAGTCAGAAGAGTGTGAGATTGACCAAAAACTGACAACTAATTTTCATTTCAACTTCAAGACGAGACTTCAAGACTTCATCAACAGGGCCCGGGACCCCCACTGACACCCCCCTGCCTTCCCCGTGGACATTACATGTTCTATTAACGTAATCCACCGCACACTTAGCCATCTGTCACCCCGATATTTATTGTAGTGTGAATTTTATTTCATTTTATCTTATTTTATTTGATTTGATTTGATTCTATATTCTTTTTTCTAATTCTGTGTATACATGTTGACTGCTAAATGCACCCGAAAAAAATTCCTCGTATATGTAACTTGTTACGTGCCTGGCACAATAAAACTGATTCTGATTCAGATTCGGACAAAAAGGGACTTTGAAAGAGGCCACAAATGGAAGTAGAGACAAAACACCCGGTGAGATGCAGAGAAAGAGATGTTACGTACGCTGTGGCCGAGGAGATGAAAGGAAATCTGGGGCCAACGTCCGACATAAAGGGGATTCTGCCCATTTCGAAATGCAGTGGTACGAAAAACCGATGGACAACCATACCAGTGGAGGTAAAGAGGAGCGAGTTACCGAGCACAGATCCCTGCGGTACCGCCTCTTGGCATCATTTGATAGGATTTGAATTAATGCAGAGATTCTTCCCACTGACAAACTCCGACCCTCTACCACTTTGCTGCCCCATGAAAAAAAACCTTTGAAATCACGACGCTATATAGAAATAACCTTCTTTTCTCTGGTTAATGGTTTTGAACAAAGTGATTGAGGCTTCACGTAGAAAAATACGCAGGTAAACACTGACCAGTAGCCTCAGTTTTAATTTTACTGTGAAGGCCCATGATGATAATAACAACCTCTGTTTCATCTGAAGTGGAGCGAGAGGCTTTTTGTTTTTTTAGTTTTTTTTATAAATGGGGCTGGTGCGATTTATTTTGATCGGTTGCTAGGAGCTTGTGTTACAAGGATTAGTTCTGTCGTATTATTGGTGAACATGAAAGACGCGCTCCGCAGTTAGCAACCAATTTAGGCTGACACTTGACCTGCGGTTACCGTTTGCGGCCGACAGTGATTCGCACGGCGAGCTCCTTCGATAAGCATTTCATCTCATCCAAAATCACCTCCCAGGTTTACTGTTATAACATAACTACACAAGCCGTAAACTTTGGGGCTCTGCCCTTTAAAATCTCTCGCAAGCAAAAGAATTTCACCTCACTGATTCTGTGTCTCGGTCTTGTTTGATGTCAATAACTCTCCCTCAGCGGCAGCCAGATGGAAAAAGAATATACACACGGGCACAACTATAAAAAGATACATTGCATGAAAAATGCAGAAGTGTTTCAACTCTGACGCCCCAGTCGCATCATCATCGCCACCACTTACACTAAGCCTGGTGGGGTTTTTTTTCTCCCCCTCAAGAGCATTCATAGCGCACGTCTTTCATTTGCGATCCCATTAAGTTCATCTGCACAGCTGTTGGGCAAAAAAAAAAATGAAACAACAACAACAACAACAACCTTGCTGTCGGAACAGACGGATGGTCGAGGCATCGCGGAGGCCGGAGAATTCAATTCAATTCAATTTTATTTGTATAGCGCCATATCACAACATACATTGTCTCAAGGCACTTTACATAGTGAGGTCAATATTACAATATTACAGGGAAAACCCAACAAATCCCACAATGAGCAAAGCACTTGGCGACGGTGGAGAGAAAAAAACTCCCTTTTAACAGGAAGAAATCTCTGACAGAACCAGACTCAGTTGTGGGCGATCATCTTTCTCGACCGGTTGGGGTGAGGAGAGAGAGGAGGAAGAGAGGAGAGGTGGGCAGAAAGAGGGTGGGAGGTGAGACAGTAGGAGAGAAGAGAGAGAGAGGACAGTTGTACAACCGCCGCTGTAATCTCTACCAGACTGATACTTATAATTAAAAAATACAATTATGTTGTTGTCATTATTAGTGATGATATTAGTATTAATATTAATAATAGCAATAATAATAATGACGGGTTTGGGTCCTGCAGCTCTGGGGTCAGAGATACACTAGGAGAGATAGAAAACACAAACAGGGTTAGTGACATGTACTGTAAACATATCGGGGGATGGGGGGGTAGTATAACAGTTGCTTTAATTTCTACCAGACTGATACTTATAATTAGTGAAAACTGAAGAAGAAAAAAAGGGAAAGCTGATTAAACGCCCAAACACTCGAGAAATCCACGAACAACCGTTAATGTTCCACGGGGGAAAAAGAAGGAGCACAAAGGGTTTTCTGTCTCTTTCAGATCAGCTGGCAGGTCGTGATCTTTATCTTCACCCCATCACATCTATTTTTCAGCCAAAGCATTTCCATATACTTTGTAAACATCTCTTCTCACCTCCCTTGTATTTCCATTCGGTCCTCCCTGCTTTTTTAAGAGATTAAATATGCAGGGATGTTTCTGTTCTTTTTTCTTTTTTTTTTTACACCCCAAGGCTGCAGAACCTCGTCCCCGCTCGGAGTTGTAAGACTGTGGCGCCTGCAGCCGAGGTGCTTTATCCTGGTGCTGCTGGAACAGTAGTTATAAATGAAAGACGACTTGTCTGGTCCTTGGGAGATCTCTGAGGACCCCCGGATGATATTTGGGGAAGAATGAGAAAGAAGGAGCATGTGTGACAGGACAATGCCAAGTGCTGCTTTAAAATTCCCCTCGGCGTGCAGGAGCAATGGTGTGACCTCATGCGGGTCCGTGCATGTATATATATATCTGGTGCAGTTGGGAGTTTTCCAGGCAGGGGTTAACCTCCGGAGTGATGCTTCGCGGAGCGCGATGAGAGGATGCGTACTCAGGGACAACACAAGCCTTTCCAAACAGCACTCAGTCTGAATAATGCAGCAGTAGGGAGGAGGGAGGGAAAGGAACAGGAGGAGGAGGAGGAGGAGGGAGCGAGGGGTGAAGGGATGGAGAAGAGGAAGAATTTGAGGGTGTCAAAGAGATTGTGCAGTAAGTGTGGGGGGGGGGGGGATTTACAGAATGAAGTGAGCACAGCAGAAGGTGCGGGCGAAAAGAGAGAGAGGGAACAAGGGAGATGAAGATGAAATGGAGGGGAAATTGCTCGAATGGGGAGGACAGCTGTTCCACGCCGATACAGAAGAGGAGAATGAGAGAGGGAGAGACAGGCGGGGGGAGCGGGACAGGAGAAGGGGAGATGGAGGTGAGGGCAAGAAGAATATCAACTATGGAACACACGTGCAGCACATTTCTCATGCACGCCACCGACTGACACGGAGAGGGCCAGCGGAAACTTTGTGGAGTTTTGGACAGTCCACCGGACGACGACGCCCCGGCACACTGGGCCTGCTCGTCAAAACATCACGGACTGCCGTGGAGGAGGGTGAAGAGTCGAAAGGACCATGTGCATCGGTTTATATCACTAACAATAAATGAATATTGGTACTTATTTCGATATAATTATCATTAGTAAGTCATCGAGAAATTACAATTCAAACAGCTGAATGATTACTTAACTTGCAATTTTTGTACTCTTCTGGCGGCATCTGGTGGTAAAGTTGCAAAGCGCAACCAACGGAGCACCCGACAGGGGACACTTTATGGTGGCGCACCGCTAACTCCATTTCCGCGACGTATTCTGGACCGTTTTTCTGCAACAACTGTATTCAACAGGACGTAGCAAACACGGAGAGGCTCGCGCGGAGGTCGGGTCCACCTCATGTTACTATATTTAAATCATTCAGAGAAAAAAAATAAATAATATTACACACTGTAGCTTTTATTTTCAGATGTATATTTGAGTAAGTTTCAATTCGGCTTCCATCCTCAACAAGACTGAACATTGACGTCAATAAACTCAACATTAGTACCGATTGCTGCATTTGATACAGTCGACTATCACACCCTTCTGAACAGGTTGCAGACTTGGAGCGGCCTCTCTGGCGGCAAGTGAGCACCGGTGAGGGAGCGTCCCCACAATGTGGTCTGATGAGAAAGGAGATGGGCTGCAGCAGATACGATCGCTGACCTCCGCCTGTTCCCCATGAACATGTCTGTGGGGGAAAGGGCCTCTGCAATGCTATGAATTGAGCGATAATCAACTGCCTCTTTATTTTCATTTCATGATTATTTTTGCAATAAATTCCAAGCAGCAGTGAACACAACAGTGGGATAAGCTTCTCTATTTGGAAAGAGAGTTTCAAGTGTGACATGCTGAACCTGCACATTGTGAAGACAACAAGAAAATCAGAATCGGGGTTGAAGAAAAAAACCCAAACCCATGCCAAGTTTTTTTCCAACTTCCAATTTATCAGTGGCCTGACGCGTGGTGAAGTAAAGAAGGAAACACTTCGGGGGAGGAATGGGCTTTCAGAGGAAACATTTTGGAAGAAATAGCCTGAAGAAAATATATGATCTGAAGTAGGTGAAACTAATTGCAATGCAGATTTTTTGCGTTAACGGTAGCAGAATTTCCACTTGAGAAAAGTAGGAGAGCAAAAAAACTGATCGGACTGATGTCGACGCGCGATCGGCTCGGTCAGTCAGGTCCAAACTCGCTCCTCTTCATCCTCCTTCACATTGATGCGGAGGCAGAGAGAGACTCGCGTTAATGACCGAGGCGTCAAGGCTGCAAGCGGTGTCAAAGTGAAAAGTGAATTACGTAGAGACAATAGCAGCCGAACGTGACCCCCGCACAGCGAGACGCAGCCTCATTTCAGAAGCCTGCACAAGGTGCAGTGGCTGCAGAAGTCTTAGCTCGGGCATCAGCGGCTACCGATGCACAACTGGATGACAAACCGGAGCTTTATCTTTTACGGTGAGCGCGTTCTAGCGGTTCGGAGCAACGCAGGATCAATTTCCACTTATCGATTTAGGTGCAGATAGTCACCAAAGTCAGTCCGTGGGTCCAACAACAGTCAAACAGACGAAAGTGCACGATGTGATTCCCCTGCCAGATTAGCCCGGGCCGCACGGCCAGCTCCGTCGCTGGGGCAAATCCATTTGACAAGGATCCTTGTGCAACAGCAGCGCGTGTGTGTGTGTGCACCGACGCAAAGGAAGCATTTCACCCTTTGCTGGACATATCCTGGATGAACGGGTGATTTACTCACTGGGTCGGCGTCGGGTTGTCCTTCCCAGCGTCTTTTTTCCGATGCACTGTTCCTTGACCTCAGGGGAAAACGTCGTGAGGTCAAGGAAAGGTGTAAAGGACAGCACGTAATTATGTGGACGTGATTGACGTGCTACCCGCCGTGGTGAAACTATACATTTGCCGAAGCAGGACTACAAAATGGGCGTCTTCGCCCCGCGAGTTCTTTTACGTGCACGCAGGCTAAACATGAACAACACAGTAAAAAAATGATCTATTCGTATTTCCTGAAATGCAATAAAAACGATAATACAGCCTGCGAGAACGAAAGGAATAGGTCCGCACATTGAGAATGTTTGCGCACGCTCCTGTCCGCTCATAGTCATCCACTTGACCCCCGTGTGGCTTCAGATGGAAATGCTTCAAGGGCAAGGGAAACTCACACGATGCCTTGCATCGCCTCTCGGCCGTATTCATACTCTTCTGCTTCTTTGGATTTAATCCTTTACGTTCAAGCAGGGCAGGTCTCGTTAAATATTTGATTTGGAATTCTTTATTTCCAACAATTTGAAATGAAATTCCAACAGCGCAATGAATTGTGGGGCGTCTTTTTTTCCCCTTTCCTGTCATATAGGAAAGTCCATCGTACCCTATGCTAAAGGAGATAGGAAGGGAAGTATCAAAGTACTTTTCCTAAGCATTAAAGAATTCTTACCGTGGCTGCCGATTAAATACTTTTTTTCAGAATGAAGCAAAGGATCCTGCTCGAGTATATTGAAAACGGCCGAACGAGGTTTAAGACCCGAGCAGCCAACAAGAGTTGCGCTGATTTGCGGCGGCACAGTTTCGTCTCGGCGGAGATGTTGTGTGAATCATCCAGTGACTGGACATGAAGAGCAGGTTTTTAGTAGCAGGACTTATGACTATTCCAACTAAGACATCCAGAAATACCTGCGTCTGTCTGTCCTTCTTCCGACCTACTTATGCGTTTGATATTTTTATTTTATGGCTTTCACTTTATGTCTGCTCTTGCACTTTAAGTTCTTGTCTTCGTCTTTTCTCCGTGCACTCCAAGTAGAGGCTCTTCAATTTGCCTCCTTCTTTCCCCTCCCTTTATACTTACTGTTCATTGTTACGCACCGAAGCACCAGAGCAAATTCCGCGTATGTGAAAACCTGCTTACCAATAAATGTGATTCTGATTCAAATGTGGTGGGGGGCATTTCTGAGGACCCCCGTGTGGTGCGGTGTCAACTGGGAAGTGTTTTGGATGAGCGGTTCTGAACTGAACCCATTGTATTTGTAATTCCACACACTCTCAAAGACACATTTTGGACAGGCAAAAACATAGTTACTGGTATAGTTCAAATTTAGAATTATACATTTTTACATTTCAAAAAAACTTTTTGATAGTGGAAAAACATTAATAGGAGCAAAAATACATTTTTTGACAGTGATATTCTGTGCTTCGTACCCCGACTGTAAGTCTGACGTGCCAGTAATCAGAGAACGCAACATTTTCCCTGGCATCATCGTCCAAAGGAAGAAAAAAAAAAAGAAGACAAACAAAACCGATTTCGACAGCGAATCCACCGCCAGCCCCCTCTCGGCCTGACGGCTGGTTTAAAAGGGAGGAAATCTAATTTGGAGGTTTTCCGCAAATGGGACGTCTGCTCCATCAGTGGCGTAACTGGAGAGCGGTGCAGCCCCACCAGCACCAAGCGAGGAGAAGACGAGTCGACGAGACGCACGAGTTCAGGAGAGAGATAATGACATTTATAGCAGCTTCGCTTCCCGTCTCTCCGTCTTTGTGTGTGTGGATCACAAATGTGCTGGAGTTTTGGAATGAATGTCAACTTCGACATTATTCCTTTTGCTGCTGTTGACATGTGCAAACCACACATGGCCCGTTTCATTTCAAAGGGAAACAATTGATCTAATATACAGTGGCTGTGTTTGCACACGTCAAAGTCACTGTCAACTGAAAAAAACCCAGCAGAACTAGAATCCTTTTTTTCCCTTTTTTTTTTTTTTTTACAGTATAAGGGATTATTGCCTGTATCACACATTAGAATAAGGATCACTAAAACACATACTATCAATCAGCATCAGCCAGATTATGAAGCATTTCAGACACATTGGGTGTACGAGTAGGATCCCGTCCTCACTTGACACAAGGCATCACATTAAGTTCAAGGTTTTTAATAAGTTAAACCTGTAATAAAAATGGAGGGAAATGTACATAAAGTTGAAAGGCTGAATAAACCTGAATTTGCCTTTAAGCTAACTTGGGTGCGTTTACAATAGTAGGAATGTTGATTAATGTACATTGTCCCTTTTCAATGGATTGACATTAGGTTAAAAACTTCAAATAAGATATTTTTAATTTCTTGAAAAAAATGTAGAAATATAAAAAATGTCCAGATTTCACAGTCGTCTCCTCACACTTCCTTGAAACTTCATGTTTGAAGAGCAACTCAAAAAACAGCCTTGAAGCTCATCTTACACTTCCATGTGTTCATTTAGCTATAATGTAGCATTGCTAATGTAGCATTGCTAATGTAGCATTGCTTCACTCACTTTACCAGGTTTGTTTGTGTTAGCAGTATCTTACAATCCACATCAACGCACATAAGTGAGTTAAAGCCAAAAACACACGGCCCAACATTACTTTCATTTATGTTAACTATGTTGCGGGTTTGGAAATTGTTTCATTGTTTGTTTCTTTGTTCATTTTCTTACCATCGTTACCATCGTGCAGGTGATGTTTGAGAGAGGCCCCGCCCAGAATTTCCGGGCTTTTAAGGTGTCGGTGATGTCATCGCTGACATCACGGGTTGAACCAACTGCGCGAGGGGGTTTCTGTTGACTGGTAATGTTTAATTTGATGGTTAAATTGCTTGTTGATATCCTGTGTTGAGATACTTAACCTTTCATGTAGCGAATGTAGTGATGTAATGAAGCTTGGGAGAAGGAGTTAAATAACAATTAATGTTTCCTGGTATTAAGAGATCTGTATGTGTCAACCTTCGGGGAATACTGGTACGGTCTGAAGTGGTGTAGGTGTTCACTGAACAACCTACTGTATATATTCAGTTGGAGTTTTGTGTCTCGAGGACGGAGGACGGAGGAGGAGGTGAGTCAGTGCGGCCATGTACATGTTTCTTTTCTTTGATTTTCCACGAGTGAATTTTACAAGTTATTGTCTTCATTGTAATTTGAGAGTCAGGATGTCTGCCTACCTACCACCTACCACCTCCCTTGACATCCGAGCCAAACTATTCTGTAAGTGCCTACCTGTAATTGCAAAAACATTGACAATATTATGTGATATTATATTAGATGAATGTAGAATTATGTTACTTACAAAGTCAAAGTGAATGAAAAAAAAAAAAAACATATATCCAATATCCTTTGGACCGAGTGTTTTGATAAAGTCTTTTCACACAAAATGACTGTAGCAACTGCTTCTATATTTATCTTTTCAATAACTGGCAGCCCTTGGAAAAAAAACTAAATAATTGTAAAAGGCATGTTGCAGGTCTGCCTTGAAAAGGGACGGGCAGTTTCTAAAGTGTTGGTTGTCTGTGACGTGGAGCACAAAAGATATTTTGCATTTCTCAGCGAAAAGCAATTTTTTTTTGAAGCCCTGTTTTTCTGACATTGTGCTGCTGGTTATTACAGATGACTCCACCTCCGCCTCTTTTGAACTACATGTCCTGAAGGGGGCCTGCAAACATAACAGCGTTGTTTGTCTACAGCTGATCAAAACAGGGGTTTTGTACAATGGAGAGAAAATCGGAGAAGGAACACAAACATATAAACGGAGTGGATGAATAACAGACAAACGTATGTAGGTTTGTGGAGATGTCGCACTTGTGCAACTCTTCATTGTTTTTCTGTCTCACAGGGATGTTTGGGATATTTAATGGACAGTCCTCAACTCCAGACATACGGCCCTCTGCGGTTACAGTGCAAACTCATTTGTCTTTGCAGGTGAGAACATCGAATTTAGTTCCATGAGATTTGATCATTTAGAACTTGCGTCTTCAAGACGTTACTCTGACGTGCTGTTCCGTGGATCCAAACCAGCCCTTTGCTGCGTCCTGTCGACTCCGGCTCGTGTTGCAAAACCCGTCAAGCGTTCTAATTTCGCATAGGCAGATTTTCCATTCGAAATTCCTATAATTTTTTTTTTCTTCGAAATAGCAGTTCCTTGACATCAAACTGAAGCTGACAAAAGTAGAGGCTTCTAAAGGTTATCGGGCAACTGTTGATTTTGCAGCTGGACCTATGCTGGTCGATAAAACCTTTGAAATGTAAGGCAGAACAAGACCAAGAAAATCTTAAATAATGCTTAGAAGCATAATAATGCTTGATAACCACATAATGTTGATAGCTAATTATGTAGTTTTTATATATAACACTTGGTAAACTGCTGTTGAAAACTAAAGTTAGCTGGGCACATTAACTTTAGCAGCTTGTATAAGAGCTGCTACATTGTTCAATCCAATTCTTGCGTTTTTTTGACTTTGACATTGACTTCACAATGGTGAATTGAATCGAAATACACTGCTCTCTAAACTCCTCGATATATGAAGTAATTCTCTCTCTGCAGCCCAATGTAACACACTGTGTGCTGTTACAGTTGCCAAGCGGAACAAGCAATGTTCAGGGGAAAAGGGTAACAGCCAGTCGCATGCATGAGGAAATGGATTCAAGTCTGCCTTCTTTCACTTTTATTTGTTTTTAACAACTTAAATATTTCATACACATTTGGAATACATGTTCAGTTTACAATACACTTTAGTCTTTGGAAAAAAAAACCCATTTAAAAACAATTCACATTATAAGCAGGTTGTGGCCCACTTTCAAAAGCAGCTCAGCACCCGACAGCAGGCGGGACGCTCACTGTTTGTCTACCGACGCAGGCTGGTGTTGTCCTTTCATAGTGCAGAGGTGCTTTCGGGATGCCAGGCTTCGTTACAGCAGGGAAATACTTCCTTATCTATTTGCAATCCTGACAAGCATGAATGTCATTTGAACACACATCCGTTTACTTTCCAGTGCAAATGATTAAAATGGAAAAACAGAATAATTTTTTTTTTTAAAAAACACAAAAGCAACTGAATGTGCGTATTCATCACTCCTTGAAAGAAAGAAAAAATCAATAACACTCATATTATCATGAGGAACAAGAATAAATGCTATGTCTAAAAATGTACCATGTACTCGCAAATATCATACAACTGTGATCTTTAGTGCAATTTCACTTGTTACACACCACAGCTTGCTTTTTCTCCCTTCTCCCCAAAGCATGCACGTGCACAGATGGAGGGTCCGCCACAAAAAACATGAGTCTGCAGGTGGTAGTTTGCATTAGCTCTTTATCTGACCAATTCAACATAATGTTTAGGTGAATCTATACACAATTAAACAAATTATTTAATTTCTTCAAGCTACTCTTTCATTAGTTATTGTACTATTTTTTACTCTTAATGCAGACATGAAAAACTAAATTGTAATCATGTCTCAGGATTTAATTTTCTCAGTTTCCCAGAGTCTCACTCAACCAAATATAGATGCAAAATTACAGCATTATCAATTCAGAAATATGTTTATAATAAGACTAATAGTAATTGTTGTCATACCATAGTAAGTGGTAGGATAAAATAGAATGAAAAGTACATCGTTAAAAATAAATAATGCGATGATTAGCACTTTTTGAGAAGCTAATGCAAATCGCTACCTGGATTTTAGCCCCTGCTAGCATCAGCATGTAGCCTCGATGAGGGAGTTTCATGGTCGCTCAGTTTTTTAAAGTCCTCTTGTTTTGATTGTGTGTTAAGAGCAAGCCGAGATGTTGGATTCACCTCGGGGACAAAATGTACGGCAATACTTTCCTAAAGCTGAATTTACAGTTCTGCGTTGAGGGTAGATGACGCCGCTACAAAACTGAGTAAGTAGCTGCAGTAGCCTGGTCGTAGGCCTGCACTGGGCTACGTTGTCGCTTTGTGCCTCCCATAGACTGTATATAAAGATGGACGGCATGTCCGCTCCCCGAAAGTGAGGCCAAAACATCTCGATCGCCCCCTGGTGGCTGGTTGCAGAATAGGTCATGCAGCGCAAAAGATGGCGGCACCCGTATCCAGGGTATTTTTGGCTTCATTTTTGTGCAGGAAGCAGAGACCCGTCCTCGTCCATCTTTATACACAGTCTATGGCGCCTCCGCGGCAGTTAAATTACAATTTCAGGCTTTTGCTCGAGCTAACAGGGCTTTTATTATTCACAGGTTAACATTACCCCCGCGGCCGTGCACCTCACTGTGCTCCAGGCCACCACTCACAGTTGCTGTTTCCTACATTCCTATGGTCATCCATGTATTGCAATTTTTTCAGTGAGTTCTCACAGTTCTGTACAGTATTGCACAATTCAACTCATATCCAGGAAGTTTTCCCCCCAAAAAAGTATATTCTACATTTTAAGTGTTGCCTGCAACCAGTGCTGAGGATTGATATTTTTTACATGAAATGGCATAATCAGTGAGAATTATAATTTTATTTTGTCACTAATATGCATTTTATCAAGCAGGTATTCATAGTTTTATACCAGATTAAATTCTCAAGTAACCACCCCACCATACATTTGATTTAACATATTGAACCATAATGAAATCTCCTTTTTCTTTTTTTAAGACCGGCTCCTGGACAAGTATGAAAACCAGCATCCCATTGTCTTGACTGTTTATCAGAGTTTCAGTGAATAAAACAATCGTGACAGTTGTTCAGCCTCGACTTGACGTGTGGTCTTTGTTTCCAGATGACAACAGCAGTAACGTTCAGAGACTAATCAAAGACTAAATTTTGCTTTTGAGTTTTTTTGGAAAATCCTGCCACTGAGGCCGGTATATCTCTTTTTAGACACACATGTCTAGAGCCACAGAGTGTTAGTCATCTACAAACAAGAAATAACTGACCCGTTGTCATAACTATAAATAACTAGTGGTACAGATTGTGCAAAAATGCAGTGGTGTTCATGCTTTTGTCGATGAGAAGTCTTCTTCAATACTTCAAACCTCACATTTAAATGGACAGAAGAGAAGTGACTCTAAGTCTCTGGCTACACGTCAGGCCTGTGCAAAGATTAGATGGGTCTTTATGCTTGTAAAAATCTCCCAAAATGATTTTAGATAGGCTTGACTCTCGAAGAAACCTTCAATATCCCGAAGGTCAACACACTTCTCATCTGTCTTGACACATTCATCATTGTTTTGAAATGTGTAGATTTCTATGAGGAGCCTCACACAGACTGACAGAATTCACGTAACTTGTAATATATTCTACGCTGCCAACCAGTGACTATTACAAATATCACTTGTAATAAAGCATAAATTAATACAAAATATCCGTTTGCATACATCTGTAGTAGTTTCTTTATAGGAAGAAAAATAAAATCCACTTCCACAAGCAGGAACTCCCTCGCTCACACAAAGACTAAAGTGCTGGAGCCATGAATGCATCGTCTGCATCCAGCTGGCTTAATATTGGAGTATAGATATCATCATGTCATAACACACTAGTTGTTTTCAAAACTTAGACCAGCGTCTTTCCCTATGCTGGCATCGGCCATGCCCACGGAGCCAAGAGCTGGTGGGGCAATCAGCCAACCAGGAAATACAAGCTTTGATCGGATCATTCAAAAATATATATATCTATATATCCACATTACCCATACAGGCCTTTTCCTTGGAAAGGAACGCAGATGTATACAGAATTCAAATAAAGCCATGTGCGGGACAGAGCCTGGCGGGGCCGTGGGGTCGGACTCACGCAGAGTGGATTCATGAGGCTGAGGGCAGCTCCTGTGGCCTGAGGAGACAGAACAAGGAGACAGGAGTCAGCAAACAACCGTTCCCTGAGCAATATGAATATTCTGCAACTCTGACGTAGGTTGGTGAGGATCGGAGCTCATCTCTCCCTGAGCAAACATAATAGAACATTCATCCATTAAGTTGATACACCTCTTATTTTGAAAGTATGGCTCCCGGGGTGTTGATGATTGTTCAGTCGCTCTCTCCGCAGTGTCAATAGAATGATTCTCTCCTGACGTGACCACACATGAACAAATGTGAATTCTTCAGTGCCTCCATGCGACTAACAGGAGGAAAGTTTAATTTCACTGTCTCCAACAACAACAACAACAACAACAACTGTAGGTTTTGTTAGTATGTTCTTTTTTAGACTTACAGTGTAGTCAAGACCCTGATCTTTGTTCCTGCTGTACACCTGGTCTCCTGTCAATTCTCTGCGTTTGAGTCCCTGCTTTCAGCCATTGTCACAGGAACAAAATATGAGTATTTTTAGACGTACTTGTAGAAAATAAAAACGGCTTTTGGTGCGCTGACTATTAGAACATAGTAATGGTAGACCTGCAACATGCCAATACAATAGGGCTGCTTGAAATGTGCCTGCATGCTACCATGGCGATGACAGTATTTTTGATAAAGAGCAGTTTGAGAGAAGCAGCTGCACAAATCTCCCAGAAATGAGCCGTTGGTTCCTTGTGTATGGTGTCTGACATAATTCCCTGGAATTCCTGTTGTATTGGTAAAATCTATCCTTGTCTAATAGGGATCAAAACCAACAACTGTCTAATCTTGATAACAAGTGCCGCCTGTGTAGCGAAAGCCAAATATTGCGTATGCCGTAGAGTTTTATCAGTGTCGGTCGTACTTGGTGATATGTTCCTGGACGACAGTGACCAGTTCGCCGACGGATTGAGTCACGGGACTGTTACCTTCGATCACTGCTCCTCGCAGCCAGCAGCTGGATAAGCCTCCGCTTCCGGATTCTGGAAGATGTACTGGGAAGGAGAACATGAAACACACATTTAGTCTCTCAACCCGGGACCATTGATTTTAACAACAAAATGATAAAACAGTAGAACTACTCTATAGTATGTGTGGACACAGCAGAGTGCCGTACAACGCGATGACGTCGTGGAGACAATGAAGAAGAAGTTACAATATCTTTATAAAAGAGAGGAAGAGGAGGTAGAAGAGCAACAGCAGCAGACAGTATTGAAGAAAGGTGAAGGTGGACACACAGAGGAAGAGTGGCAAATATAAATCATAAGTTGTCTGCTGGCCCATGACTGTCACCGAAGTGAAGGGAAGACGTGAATGAACCACCAGAGGCCGACCTACCACAGAAAAGCCTGAGCACTTTATTATTCCCTGTATAATATTCGGTGTATTCCCTCGTGACCAAAGAGAGATCTCCAAGTCCTGAAGACGGTAACACAAATGTCTTCGGGTAAACGGCACAGAGAGTGTGATGAACAACCAGAACACGAGGCAAACTAAGGCAAACACCGACCGTGACTGGAAGTGCTGTGGGGGGGGGGGGGGGGGGGGGGGGGACCCGCAGCACTTCTCTAATGGGAGCAGCGCTGACTGTCGGCGGCACACGCAGAAAACAGAGAGAGAGAGAAACAAAAGCTCTGTTTTAATGAGATGTTACAATAAGCATCAGGAAGTCGGCCTTCGAGATGGAGGAGTGCAGCCCGGGAGGACGGATGATAAGAAGAACTTCCTCTGGGCACGAAGGAGCTGTTCACTTATAATGATCCATTGTTTTTACAGGAGCACGTTTTTAAAAAAAATGAGGCATTCAGATGAGATCAGATAAGTTGCAAAGATCGAGGACTTGTACGTTACATGACCAGGATAGATCTGCAGGGTACAAGGTTATGATGTTCTACATATTAATCCTGTTCCACTTTCTGAACAGTCATCAGGGGTTATGAGTTTTATTTAAAATGGCTAATTTCTAATTATTACTTAAGATGATTGTAAACGCGCGCCAGACCCTCAATAATTTCTCGCGTTTAGTTGAAGGCAATACTCATAATGATACATTGATAATCATATTAAGTATGATTTCTGAACCATTATTACATTCGGTTTGTCCAAGACTTGGTTGATTACTGTGAAAAATCATCTTCACAAAATGTATAATTGCAGTAAGAAGCAAATAAATCAGTCATTTTGATCCTTTATTGAAGGATCCATTACATTTGTGACTGCAAATTCAGATTTTTTTAATGACCTTTTGATATTTATAACTAAAAGATGAACGGCTAATTAGAAAGTGAGAAAGTCACACACGTTCATTCATGACTAGACTTTTAATGATTCGCGAGCGATCAACCGTAAAGTGTCTCTTATTGACGAGTTCATTATCATATTGAAAGTTATTAGTTGCAACTCATAAGCCTTTTCATAAAAGCCTCCTTAAAAAGAAAAGGGTAGCAGCAGATCTTCCTCGTATCCTTTAAGGAATAGTTTGACATTTCTGGGGGGGGGGACGCGCTAATTTTCTCTCTCGCCAAAAGTTAGACGAAGGCGAAGATCAATACCACTCTCTTATGTGTCTGTGAGTCATGCAGCCGGAGCCAGGAGATGATTAGTGTAGCGGAACATCAATAATGGAAGCGCTGCGGTGGCGGCAAGTGAGACTGTTCTCGAAAAAATGTAACAAAACATCGGCTTGCCAGCTGCTGTAAAAAAAAAACTAAAAAAAACCTCATTATCTCACATGTTGTATATCATTTGTTTAATCTGGACAACGACAGATGGGTAAATATATCGAATGGGGAGTTAACCGCTGCGACTTTAGACACTTATGTCTAATTTAAAGTAAACCTTTAGCCACAGTCTGAATCATCGAGGACACTTTACAAGTTCACCTGTGTGGACTTGGGGCGGCCAATGATCGCAGTCTGCGCATTGAGGGGAAATATTTCAAGCCAGGCTCAAATCTGTTTTCATTTTCAACATACTCCGGTCAGAGACCTTTTTACATTTCCAATGTGCGGTCAATTCATCCAAATAATGCCTATTGGGAAATGTGCTCGCTTCCTACCATGAGATGGTGAGGTACCGGCGTAAAGAGGCGCGAGCGACCAGTCATCTCTGCTGCTTCCAGTCGGTCAATATCTGTTCTCATCCCGGGAGAGCCGCCTGAGCTCAGCGAACCCCTTCGGTAATTTACTGCTGGCTCTGATGTCTCTACAGCGTTTTGGTTTTTTTTTAAATGTTGGAAGATACATTTTGAAATGTAATATTTGCTGCCACATTGGTTTGTCTGATGTCTGGTATGACGTTGAGGGTCATGTTTTTATTGTATGTCGACAGCACTGCCTCTGTGGACTCGGGGGTCCTAATGTGCGCGGGTATCGTAATTCATTGCACCGCATCCTCCCATCTCTCATCCACAGGAGTTTGGACTTTCTGAACCTGCAAACCTATCAGACTGCATCGTCTCTTATTGCAGATAAACAAGTGATGAAATATAAACTTAAAGGGGCAGTAAGCGATTTTGGAGAAAGCTTGTTTCTCTCCCTGTTGTTGTTGTGATTTTACTGCAGTGTTGTGTGGTGCGGTCCGCACCATTTTTTTTGTTTGTTTTCGATTTACTGAGCCCGGGCAGCGCCGAAAACCCGGATTTTTTTTTCTGCACGCATACAAAAGCGACAGCTAACGGACCGTGAGGAAGTAGTGGCTGAATTTGACAAAAAGAGTTTTGGATTAAAATCGCTTGCTGCCCCTTTAATGACTTGTTATGCAACCGCCCTCCTCACCATCAGCAAATAGTTATCCTTGATAAAGAGGCAGTGAACACTGGGGCATTTAAACATTGGATGTTCCTTATAACCATTCATGTGGCGGTTCGCTGCACCCCAGTTCCGCAACACATGAATTGGCACAGGAGGAGAGAACGTGTTCACGATGAGAAGGCCAAGGGGATTTGAAACCTGCAAATCTGTCAATAATTCATGGACTTCCCACCTAAGGTCTTTCATAAGCTGTTAAAATGCAATCTAGCAGATGGCAAAGCATTTACTGTACAGGTACTGTACATGAGGTGGAGTGCATTAAAGAACTCCCCCAAGCCCAACAATGTGTCAAGAGCAGCCTCATCACCCGGACTCTTCAGTAGAAGGTGGCCCAGAAAATTGGACGTCAGTGACGTTTATTAATTGGAGTCGTACCAGTGGATCCTGAATCTATGAGTGACGTTGAGAGATTTGATTGTCATCCTAAACTGACTCTTTGTGTGATCTGCTCGTTGAGTCGCTATCCAAGTTTGGCAGAAATACTCCACCTGGTGGAACTTTTCCACACTGCACTACTGGGAGTATATATATATATATATATATATATATATATATATATATATATATATATATATATATATATATACTGTATATTCAATCACAGAATACAGTGAATCAGTGCATTTGACATAAGTCTTTGTCAAAGGTCTTGGGCCTTGTTTGGACTAACATTCGCACAAAAAAGGAACAAAGGCCAAAAAGTTCCATGTGGCTGCAAAACAAAATGCATCAGACCGAATTAAAAAATGTGCAAGCACACATTCCTGGTTGTTTACTGATGTAAATTGTGTGCTCAGCCTCAAAGCTGATGGGACTGTTGATGGAACTGTTGATGAAATGTGCGACCGGATCGTTGTCCAACGGACGGCGAGACGCTGGTTTCTGACGAGTCTTGACACTCATGGACGTGTTTCTCAGACCGGGCCTGCGCACCAACAAGCCCAGCGCTAATCTGTCAGAGTGTACAGACTGAAGGTGAAGTGCGGCTCCTCCTCACTTGTTATCTACAGGTTAGAGTAGTCACACTATATGACTTACTGATTTGAGGTTGGACTCCATCTCTGTGAAGTTCCACTCGGTCAGAGGTAGGCTCAGGGTGAAGGGCTACAGGGGTGAAACACGAGAGAGACAATGTTGTATTGAATAATCGATCGCTTTAAAGTCTGCTGTGTATTTTAAAAAGCCGGATACAACAAGCGGCCTGTGTGTTTCTATCGTGTGCGTCGTCGACTGACATCCATGACAGCGCTGGTCCCGGCCTCCGCGGTGCTCTGCTGATGGCTCCTGAGCAGCAGCTGCTGCAGCTCCTCCAGGCTCATGTCCACGTTCTCCACTGTATCGGAAACCTCCACTCTGCACACACACACACACACACACACACACACACACACAGAGTTGTATGTCAGATATAAAAAACAGACATCCTCAGGCATCTGAATATCATCTGAGCGCCTACCTGTCCAGGGCGGGCCTCTTGCTCCTCCTCTCCACCACAGCGGCCGCGGAGCCCCGCCCCTCCAGGACCGACTGGACCATCGCGACGGGCAGGACGGGCGGCTCGGAGGAGCACACCTCACAGGTGGAGGTCAATGCTGCGGCCTCTCCTCCGCCTCCGCTGCCTCCTTGTCCTCCTCCTCCTCCTCTCACTCCTGGACTCACAGGCTCCTCTTTGATAAGCATCATGCACTTCTCCCTGTTAGGCAGAGTCAAATACTGCCGTGAATGCACCGTCCACATCTCTGTGAAGCCTGAGCAGTTTGATGCATCAGTGCCAGCTGCTTTATCATACTCAATATCCATCACCCAACAGCTGTCGACGGCGGAGGGAGACTTCTATCGCGGGAAACAGTCACGTTTTCTTGCGTCACTCACCGCGTCTCGTCGGGCTGCATCTGCAGGGCCATGCTGGCCTGGGACATGTCGGTGACATCCGATATGATCGGTCCCCCTGTCAGCCCTCCGGCAGAGCAGGAAGCCGTGTCGCTGGATGGCTGGCGACGAAAGAGGAGAGGGCCGTGTTAACGTTCCTTGTCATCGCTCTATTGTGTCAAAATATGCGTTAATTCGGGGTGAAATTTTAAAATCCCAAAATGGCCGCCACCATTGATGCTCAATGTGGAAGGTCACCAGGAGATTGGCAAAAACTATACAGGCGCTCAATATTAAAAAAAAAAAAACTGCTGTAGAAACTGCACCTAATTTCTTCATGCGCTTAATTTATTGAATTTCTCACCGACTGGATGTAGAAGGCCTCGTGCATGGGCTCCATCGGCTGACTGTGGTTGAACTTGGGAGCAGGAGGGCTGGGGGAGCCGTCGTCCAACATCAGGGGCCTGGACAGAACATTCGTTTTGAATCTCTCGCACATCTGGAGTCATACGAGTTGTACAGCACAGAGTCACGTGACGGAACGTCATCATCAGAGCTGACGAGCAAATGAATAAAAATGGGCAACGGATGGTGAACGTCACCGGCCTTTTCACTGCAGATGTTCAAATAGAAACACACAAGGCAAAATGTCTCCTGTCCTCTCCCAGGCAGAACAGTGAACCCGATTCCTTTGGCCCTTTTGTGTCCCGGCGTGCTTTTCCTTTCTCATGTCGGCCTTGTTCACACTCGGCAACATATAGCTGAACCAGCATTTTACACAAACAGGCTATAGCAGGGTCACGCACTCTGCTCTGCCTTCACTGTGTGTGTCAGAGTGTGTGTGTGTGTGTGTGTGTGTGTGTGTGTGTGTGTGTGTGAGTGACTGACTGATTCAGCATTTGTCTCCATTCATAGCGCTTGTTGAGTTAGATTGTTCAGTTTGTCAGCTGAGCCAGCCCTTCCCTCTGCCCCTCTGCGGCCCTGTTTGTCTCCCCTTTTGTTGATTGCTCCACTCTGCGTGTGTGTGTGTGTGTGTGTTTGTGTGTGTGTGTGTGTGTGTGTGTGCATGCGCGCTCACAGCTTTCTTTTTAGGCCCACAGTGCTGGGTGTGTTGGACTGCATCTGGCTGAACAGAAACTGGATCAGCTGGCAGAGGGAGAGAGAGAGAGAGAGGAAGCAAAGCATGAGTCAGCATCTTCACTTGGACTCACACACACACACACACACACACACACACACACATCACAGAAAAAGAAAAATACTGATGGAAACAAGATGTTTGTAAAAAATATGGTAGCAGGATTTATCTGGGATGGAAACTTTTGAATTTTTCCAACTAATGCCGGTTAAAGTTTTGAGACAAGAAGAGTCCTGGGTTGTTGAACCAAAGACAACGTTGGTTCATATGACTGAACAGAGCACAAGAGAACAACACTGATCATCTCTGTGTCACAACATAATAATCCATCAAGGCATGATTTCCCGTCACACACAACTGCAGGTGTCTGAGTGGTCAGATGTGACATAATAAGTGCTCGTAATAAGACGGACCTTGTTCATGACTTTCTGTTGCTGCGTGTGGTTCTGTCTCAGTGACACCACCTCTCGCCACAGCACCTCGTTCTGCCTGCAAACGTGAAGAGGAGGACCACGTGGACAGAAAGTGGATGAGAGCAGGAGGACAAACAGAAAGAAAGAAGACAATTGAGTTGTACTTTTAATTTGTCAACAAAGTGAGAAGAAATTTGATATTTTTTTTTTCTGAGCGGGCCTTCCAGCAAGTCTTCGCATTTTGATTTGATTCCATATCGCTCTGCTGTCGGTAAACTTCCGTCTTCATTTGCGTTCATGCGCCTCGGGAGATTGCTATATTAATGGTGGCAAAACGTGTCTGCCGGCTTTTGTTGCCTCAAGGTAACAACGCTCCTGGCAACATCTCATTTGAAATGCACATACGCTACTTTAACAACATGGCTGCAGGGAGAGAAAATATGTCAGCCGTGTTGGTCTGGAACCAGCAAAGCCACTTGGTGCCACTTCACACCTAAGATGGGGCCTGTAGTTATTAGACTGAACCGACGCTGACTCAAGTTGCTTTATGCAGACTGTTTCCACATTTGCAGTCCTACTCCAATACCCAGAAAACAGACCTAATGTGTAAAATTGTTGGACTTTGGCTTATAGTCACCAGAAGCTGAAGGTTGAATTAAACTGAACAACAGTCAGTTATATAAGTTAACGTCTCGCCCCTGCCCCTTGAGGATGGAGATGGAGGTCCATAAAGTTGTTGCAGCTTTACTGTGCATAGGCTCATTCTCATTGACTTAGCTACTATGAAAACCTAAGGTTACAGCATACAGTATGGAATCATCATTTTTGCTATTGTTACTGTCAGATATGGGTCTTTTTTAAAGAAATTTAAAATAATAAACTTATTGTCTGCGGTGGATTAATTTCTAAGAGCATTGTCCATCGGCCTTTGCATGTGCACGTGCACACACGCACACACCTGTTCATCCTTTTTCTGAGAATGTCGTTACACACACACACACACATACCCGTGTGTAGGTGTGTGTGTGTGTGTGTGTGTGTTAGTCAGGTGAGCAGGTGAACATTCTCTCCTCTCATTAGCAAACAATGCTGAGCACAAAGCAGCGGCCTTCACACAATGGACACACGGCGGCTATTTTCAGCAACAATAGCTTCCAGAGCAAAAGTCCGTTCACCCACACGGGTGATTTGTTCCAACTTAGCGAGAGGAACAACGGACAGGTCGACGGCTCCTGGTGTGTGCCGTGAACCATAAAGCCTCTTTCTTTACGGAGGCTGAAATGGAATATAGTATTTTTGTGGACTGTGCGAAGGGCTGCGTGGTTGAGACAGGCACCAGGGAGACAATGAAATCAATGACCACGTCCAGAGACTATGAGTTTCACGGCTTATCGAAACACCAAAACAGAAATTTAGAATACTCTCGTTTCACTTTAGTTTCCCGTGCGTTGTTTAAAAGGTGGCTGGTTCTTAAATCTAAAATCTAAATTAAACATAAATCGCGGCACATTTGCACCTTCATGTTACCATGTTCCTCTGCACACTACTGGTAACTGATTGTGCTTCTGCAGTATTTCCACTATTAATATTCATGTAAATTGTTTATATTTATTATTCCTATTCTCTATATTTTTGCAATTCGTATATTTTTACATTTGTTTGTGTATGTATCGTATATAATTTGTGGGCTGTGTGAAACGTGCTGCTGTGACACCGGAATTTCCCAGCTTGGGATAAATAAATTAACTATCTATCTATCTATCTATCTATCTATCTTTAATTGAAAACAAGGAGAATATAAAGAAAAACATAATCCTACTCTCAAAACTAGATTTTAGGCCCTTTGACAAGACCAGGCCTTAAACGTATGTGAGACCAATAGATACATTTGCAATCGACAAATTCAAAACTGAAATATTTTATGAAAAGACAATATGTTGCCAATATTCAAGCTCGCTGTATTTGCTCACGTCATTGACATGTAACACTTGTTGGAGTGCGGAGTGCTTGAGAGGTCGGCAAAAACACACGTGACCCTGTTCTTTGGCCTCGTCTGTTGTACACGCTGCAGTTCCCCGTGTACAGGAAGTGTTCAGAGCAGCGAGTGGACATGCACGACGGCTGAGTCATGTTTGTGCCGGTTGGCAGCAGCCGCAGGGGCCTCACAGTTCACGGCTTCACAATGACACACAGTGACTTTTTAAAACACATTTGGGGTTGTGATGCGTTCACGTGTATGGCTGCGTAGTTTGTTAAAAAAATCTTTTGTCAGTGTCGGATTTCAAGGGCAGGATATATCGATATTGCCTGGAGGCAACTCTGTTCGTATCAAACTTACAAAAGCACCTGTAGAAGTCTTTGGTTTTTGGCCCCCGGCACGAGTGTTGGTGTCAATCTGCTGCCAATTTGATAAAAACTTGGGTCATATGCAAAGTAATAACACAAAAACGTGGAAATAAACCAATTTTAATTTAACATTTTCTTGCCATTAGATGGAAATCAGGTTTGAAAAATGGTTAAAACGAGGAATGTCAGTGAATCAGGGAATGAATACGATTGATTCTTTTGGTGTCTGCTGTCCACAGATGCTTTATACTGTTTTTCTTTTTCTTTGACCCACTGAACTGCGCTCCACTCTGCATCCCGACAACCAAATGAGGAATCTTTCCATTTGAGGGATCGTCCTCATGTGTCAGCTCATCGATGCCGCACCCTGCGATTCATGCACCACCACCGTCAGCCCTTTGCCCTTTGCATTGCTGCATCACACGAACCACAATAGGTTGCACGTATATTTGGAGACGCTCACACTGCTACAGCTTTGCACTTAGCCCCCCCCCCCCACCACACATTCGCACGATGACAATAGGGGCCCGCGTCCCTCCACTCACTGTTTCATGTCCTGCATCTGACACTCCATGTTGTCCTGCTGTGTTCTGAGGAGCTGGACTTCATACAGCAGTTTGCTCAGGTCCTCCTGGCGAACTTTGGTCTCCTCACTCTTCACTATGGACACCTGCGGACACGGAGCACGGCCTGATTCTGTAACTTTCACTTGTAACACCACACACTTCCACTCTTGACAGTGTCCGTCTGTCCACTTTGGTCTCAAAAACGACTTCATGGTCCCCAGAAGATGAACCCTAATGACGTCACCTCTGAAGTCACCTCAGCCGCTATTGGATTAAATGCTATGATATTTAAACATATCATAGCCTGTCCCTGTCAGGGATGTTCTGTAACGGCTTCGATGATCTCCTCACTTTTCCTCTAGCACCATTTTCAGATCACACATTTGTTTCACATCTTGACCCGAGAGACTCTAACAAAGTTCAACCAGAACAACCTTGGTACTACTTAAGATATATTTTAGGCCATAGACTTCAGATATATTCTGGTTTGAATGTGTCTCTCTTAAGTACGGCGTGAACTGCGCTCCACTCTGCATCCCGACAACCAAATGAGGAATCTTTCCATTCGAGGGATCGTCACCAGAGCCACTAGCACGGTTGTGGACTCAGTGGGTCTAAGGACTAAGGGGCGTAAATCTGCAGTGCAGAACGTACACTCCTCAACCTGGTTCTGTGTACCTTCCTCTTGATGTGTTCCAGCATGTGTTCGTGGCCCTGCAGGAAGTACAGATGTTGGAACTCCGTGTCGTCTCTCTCGGGCTTCACCAGGCCGCTCTGCTCGATGTTCACCACCTTACGGAAACCGTCTAGACCCACACACACACACACACACACACATACACACTAGTGAAGATGAGAAGAGAAGAGGAGAGAAAAGAAGGAAGAGTGTGTGCTGTACTCACACATGTTGAGCTGCCGGACGAAGCTCGCCATATTATTGTGTTTGAAGTACTTTGGCAGAACTTCCTTGGCAAAGCGTCCCTGGTCAAACACATGAAAACTGGTCCCAGTCTGAAACACATTGACCGGTGCAGAGTTAGTTAACGGCATCTCTGATCATATCTCACTCGGTGTATAGTCTGTACAGTACAGTATGTTGGTACATTTTGGATTCTGAGGCCTCCCTTTGCAAAGCCTTCAATGAAAGACTCTGAAGAAGTCCCAGTGAACCAAGTTAAACACTGGGATCATGATTTCCATGCATAACAAACAAGTCCAGTAAGGACCTTGTCAGTAATAAGAAAAATGAAAAAATGAAATGAACAAAAGAGAAGCAGCTGTCAACAAATGAGTGACTTGATAAAGCATATGGCAAAACATTAATTCTTTTTAAAAAAAATTACAAACTAAGGAACCTGTGAGTGTGAATATTGTATCCGCCACTTAATTGCATTATTCGAGTATGCTCAACCCTTTTTTTTTTTAATTTCTGGGGGGCATTTGGTTGCTGCTGGTTGGCACAGTCTGGTAGAACAGAAGTGAAGAAAGAGACAAAATATTTTTTTTGACCTGCCCACTGAATCAGCTTATTTCAGAATCGAGTTGGATTTCATTCGTTCATCCAAATGTCATATGGTCTCACACGCCTGGATGAGACATGTAGGAGTGGAGAGATGTTTTAAAACCCCAAATGTGCATCTGGGTAACACCAAGTTTATGATCACTTATATCTGTCTGTTTTTTTATTAGTCAGTAAAGAAAAAATTAAAAATCAACGAGCAATAAAAATAAAAACCATGACACTTCAACGATCATTCATAAAGGTGACAGTCAAAGTGAACATGTTCAAATTCCAGGAACTGACGGATGGAGAACGGGATGCTGCTATATGCTATGTACTGTATATGTCGACCTGGCAATTCAATGTGAATTTAACATCCGTAAAATCATGTTGGCAAGTAACTAATGTTACCAGTGACCGTACTGTAATAACCCTCAAGGAATTATTGACCTTTTGAACCCAAAGCAGCGAGAAGTGGTTCCAGAACACAGATTACACATTACTCTGTATCTTCTTTCGGATTCTAAAGACAAAAAAACCCATCTGATGTTTTACTGGCATGAGATGCTGAGAGGGGAACAACAACATTTTGGTTTCATGCCTTTAGCTGTTGGTGAATCAGCCAATCAAAAAGCCTCTCTCTTTGTCCCTCTCTCCCTCTCTCACGTTGGGTGATGAGTCATGGTCTCTGTCCCTCTCTCGGCCTCAGTAAGCAACTGCTCTGAAAATCAGCTCCGTGTGGTGAACGCTCCATGCGTTGTGCCTTAAAAAATATTTTAAAGGTTAAGAATAGATCATTTATTATGATACGTCGTTTTTTACCTTGTGTGCGATCACAATGCAACAGCTGACGCGGCGCACTCTGGCTGTCATGGGACTGGGCGGCATCTGTTTTGTGTGTTTGTCTCCTTTCAAACAAGAACAGAGAGGCTGTTCTCTTACAGCTCATGACTGAAGCCTCACATTTGTGACTCACTTCCATATCCACGCCCGAGGAAAAGACAACAGCAGATGTTTTCTATTATCTCTGTAACGCTATCGAAATTCAGTCAGTAATTGGATTTATCTTTTGATTTCCTCACGTGAAGGAAATATAAAGTCATTCGTTCTTTCAGTATGTTATGTCACTGTGGCTATTCAATTTACAAATTCAGATATGTCGCAGTGAAAGATAATTGGACGTTTAGCCAGGTATCGGGGGGGGGGTCAAAGGTCAAAAGGAAAACAATAGCAGAAGGCGTCCTCATCAGAGCTTTGACAGACGATACACAACAATCACATGGATCTCTCTCAACACACACACAAAACGAAGATGGAAGTTTACGTACGTTGTCTCATGGCTTATCACTGACTTAGAAATGGTTGATGAATTGTTGCGTTAGTGCGCGCCACCGTGTTATCACCGTCCTTACGCTGTGACTGTCCAATCGGGAGCAAAGGTCGCGCGACAGGCAGTTTCAGTGAATTGAAGTGCAAAGAGATTAAAGTCTTCTGTATCTCTAAATCGAGCGATCAATCATTAAATCGATGCTTGCATGGCCTTGACAGGTGTTTTGAGATAGGTTCATGAGTTTGGCCTCGGGAGGACGCAATCTCCATGCGGAGTTTACCGATCGAAAGGAAACACTCTTTTGTGTGTCTCTAATTAACATCATATGCGGTGACTGCTATCCTATATAATATTATTAAATTCAACAAAAGTAGATGCATTTAAATTAGTATCCATTGCTACCAATGTTGTTTGTTTACATGTATTAATCCTTCTACAATTTGTCGGTAAAAACGAGATATTTTGAATCTAGTAAGCACCGAGAAAACAGCTTTCATTTTCAGCACAGGTTCCTTCCTTATACTAGGGATATAGGGAATATTTTTCTCTTCATGTCGTGAGATACAGTAACTGTTGACTTTTAAAACAGGTAACTGTCGCTGGGCCACAATATTTTTTTTAACTTGCAGGTCGGCGATGCACACTGTGGAAGACTGATGGTTCTGGGGAGTCTGCTTTAACAGTGAGTGAGTTGGAAAGGTTTAAGGAGTACATATTTTCGCGGGGTTATTGCAGTACCATGTACTGCGCGTTCGGACTCACAGCGCTCCAGCAGATGAGGTGGTTGGTGTCGGGATCCTCCACCAGGGTCCACAGCTTGGTGAGAAAGGCCGGGACGTTGCTGGCGTAGCTGCCATCTACACCCATGGCACCTGGAGACTCCTGCATACTGACACCTGTCCACTGCCAAGACGGTTTACAACAGGGAACCAAATGTGTGTGTGTGTGTGTTTGTGGGAGTGTGTCCGCGTATGTACGTGCCAATTCCCAGGCTAGTCCATGTTTGAATAACTCCACCGCCGATGATTTGTTACTGATAATCCCACGTCTGTCTTAGTCCCGTCGATTCCATCTCAGTCGGTCGACCTGTCTCTGTGCATCCTCGATAAAACAATCTCCTCTTGTCTCTTCGTTCCTCCTCCCCTTGACTTTTGTTTCTCCCCCTGTGTGATGAATCCCGCTGTAATCTCTCCTCTCTTTGCTCTGCTCTCTCTGTCCTCTCTACCACGCCGGTCATCCAACTGATTGTCATCGAAGAAGGTCCATGTCAGCACACGCGCCCCATTCAGGCCCGGCCCTGCCGCCCCTGCCCCCCCCCCCCCCCCCCCCCCCCCCCCCCCCGGCCTCCCACTGACAATCGTGAGACCGCCCAGTAAAACAAAAAAAAGGCACAAAAGCTTTAGTAGATACACCGGTGCAGGTTGAGCTGAACAGATGCAAGGGTTCAGTGGGCCTGAATGTCAGGTATGAAAAGATCACACGTCTTGAAGAATACATAATTAACTATTTATTCATTTACACCACGACAACTGAACTTGATTCAACCTCTTTTCTCTGTGATTCTTTTGTGATGAGCGTCTGAACAACAGGGAGGAAAGCAGTGTTTCGTTGTCCTCCTCTTGTTGAACGATCCAGGTGGGGAGGTGTGCTGCATTAATGTGTGTGTGTGTGTGTGTGTGTGTGTGTGCGCGCGTTCATTTTTTGGACACTTGGGGGCATCAGTCGTCAAAAAACTAACATGAAGTCGTAATCGCACACAGTTTGCAGAATTTAAACATCCGGCAGACATGGATTATGTCCAATTTGTGTATCTTCATTTAAGTTTTAAGAGTATTAGGGCCAAGTGAAAATGGAACAAAGTTATAATATTTTGAGAGAAAAAAGTAATTGCATTGCACCAATAAAAGTCATAATATCATGAAAATATAGTTGTAATTTTAGGCGACATGAACATTAACAGGGGGAATATCAAAAGTTCATCCTGTCATCTTTGTTAAAAATGAGGATTTGTGGTTATACGTTCACCAATAATGAAAACAAAAAGCAGAAAAATATGGGTTGGAATTTTTTTTCAAAATATTATGAATATTTTCTCATTAAATTCGTTTATTCTCATAATATTAAAACCCTATTTCTTAAAATCTCAGTATATATATGTATATATATATATATATATACATATATATATTTTAATGGTCCTAACACTCTATATTACTCTAAGTTATTCTGGACCAGATGCTAAAATGCTAAGACAAAATGTTTATTATATGTTTACTTAGTCACAGTTTGAGGACGATGTCTGATTTGGATTCTTCATGTCGGCTCCTCTGAGCTGGACCTTCATGCGATATGGTTTGGGCGTCTGAGTCGTCCCAAAGACGGGGACGAAGTCCGGCTCTCCCGCGTCCTCGGGCCAGATGAACCTGAACTTCCTCAGCAGAGTCACCAGGATGAGGAACAGCTCCATGCGAGCCAGACCTTCACCGAGACACGTCCGAGGACCTGCGGTGACAAATGCCCGCGATATGAACATGCAGCTTACTTTCTGCAACCTGACGATCCACTCGACCAAGTCAGCGTCTGATTCTGATTCATGTCACGCACACACACCTATAGAGAAAGGCATGAAGGCCTCGGGTTTAACAAACTCTCCCTGGTCATTGAGGAAGTTCTCTGGGTGGAATTCGTGGTGGGATTTCCACTGTCCCTCCTCAACCATCGCTGAGCACAGGTTGGGGATGATGATGGTTCCCTGGAGAACAAATGACAGCAGTTAAGAACAGAAGAATATCAAATGCGTGAACGCATAACTTCTCTCATCGACACTTTTGTAACTTGTCCTACTGAAATACAGATGTTAAATCTAGAGCATGTGAAACCCACTAGGAGAAGAGAAGAGGTATTATTCGTCACAATTAGCTTTGCCAGTTGCTTAGAAACATTTTGAATATAAGATTTGATATATCATAGCTGGTTCATAAAAAATATGGGTTGGAGGCTATAAAGTGATGGTTCTTTGATCAGTTTGCATTGCAAACGCTTATCATTCATATAACTTATATCACCTAATAATGACAGCATCACATACAGTAGTGTACACAAACAATACATCAAACCGTGCACTATTTAAAACACTTTGCACTTTTTGATGCTACATCTTCTCTTGATCTGGTCCTTGAAATTCCCAAATTTCCCCATTGTGGGACGAATAGAGGTGTATCTTATCTTACCAGTTTAACAAATTTAACATTTAAACATTGAACTATATTGTTGTAACAAGAATCTTTGTGATTATATGTGCACAGGAAACCTGAACGTTAAGTCTCTCTACAAAGCAAAACATATCAATGATAAATATTCTAAAAATAATTGGAGCATTACAATGGATCTTCGGTATAAAGCAACATTCTCAATGATTTCCTCTCACGTACATGTTACTGTACAATACTTCAGATGGATGGTAGCACAAGTATTAGGTTCATATACTCACCTTTGGTATGGAGTATCCCATTAACTCGGTGTCTTCCGTGGTGCAGTGGAAGACACTGAGAGGAACCGTGTTGGCCTTCCTCTGGATCTCATGGATGACGGCCTGCATGACAAACAGAGACAGGTGTTGTGCATGGCCAATTCTTTAACAATTTGTCTTCCATCTTTTGCGATGCCTTATGACTCAGATGACTTTTCTTTCTTTCCCGGAACAACCTGCAGAGTGAAGTTTGGCTCGTCCTCTGGCTCATTCCATCGCACAAACACACAGAAGAATTATCCTTCATTATCGATGACCTCGTATGGAGGAGGAGATGTCCGAACCACTTTTAACACTCTCTTCTCATTCAGTTCAAAAGTTTAACTCATTACCACAATCTATATCATGAAAAACAAAATAGAGGATGTTGCAGCCAAAACTATTCAACTAATATTGCTCTAACAAGATATTAAAATGAGCACTTTGTGACTGGTGATATAACGATAATCGCATAAGCCGCATACCTGCACGTAGGGCATCTTGTGTCTGTCTTCAAAACTGACTTGATCCTTCCCGTCCAAAACTGTGTCGATCTCCCGCTGACAGCGCTCTGAGGAAGACGGGGAGACGTCAGGGACGGAGGGACGGGGAGCCGTCGTTGCGACCGACCGACGGGACAACATTGTCATTCGAGCGGCCACGCCAACTGGCAATGGCTCAAACCGACAGATGACAGATACCCTGTGTCCGCGGGTAGTTCGTCAGGTAAAGGAAGGCGGAGAGCAGCGTGTTGGCACTCGTGTCAGTTCCAGCAAAGTGAAGATCCAGAATCAATGCGCAGAGCTGGTCTTCGGAAAATGTCGAGTCTTCGTCTCGTCTCTTCGCAGACAGACAGAAAGGAGACAAAAGAGGCTCATTAGTGGAAAACTCTTCCCTGAATACTTCAGTAGTGTTCTTCACGTTCACAGTAAGAGATGCACACGCCTTATCCAGTTCATCCAGGTAGCAGTCGATGAAATGTCGTGGTTTCCCGGGGACTCTGGTCTGTTTGCTCTCGGCCAACATCTGTAAACGTCTTTCATGTGCAGCCTGGACAAGAAACAAGTTCTTATATCAAGAGTGAGGGAACTCATTTCCAAAGTGCAGGTTGGCTACTGCTGATCAACTTATATATATAACTTTAACCCCCCACAGCCGTTTTCTTTGTAATGAAACAAAGGGATTTTAAGGGGTCGATTTGCCGAAAGATTGACACAACTTACCTTGAACATCCTAAAGGCTTTCTGGAAGGGCAGTGGCAGGCTGCGCACCATGGGAATAGAGTCATAAATCTGTACATAGAAAGAAAAATTAAAAAGTTTTAAGGCGCCCCAAAGTTTTCTTGCTTAAAGTGTTTGTTTCCATCACAGTGTACCATGACCTCTGACTGTAATTGACTTTGAGTATGGTGTTGCAGTGCCAAACTGTTTTTTACTCAACAGTGGACACATACTTCCATACATTCCTGAAAGGAAAACTTGATTTAATATTTGGGTAAAGCGTGCTATAGAGCACACGAGTGAGATTTAATTGGCCACATGGTCAAACTGCCTTCTCTTCTGTCAGACTGACACGGTGATACTTGGGAGAAGATGGCAGATGTTGCCGACACGTCAGGACTTTTTGTTGGGTAGTTTCGCTGTCCAACAGTTGTAACTCACCATACCCCAGCGGCCGTTGATTATTTTGGAGGTCTCGTGAAAAAGGCTGACGAAAAACGTCATGAACTCATCGTCATAGTCGAACTGTTTGGCAAAGAGAACTTGGCAGATGACGTTGGAGGCCGCGTTGTGGAACAGCAGGTGAGGGTCCATGGCTTTACCTGGGAAAATAACAATAAGAGTGACGAAATTCGAGAAACTACAGGTCTAAGACTCAGATGGTTATAAGGTTGAACAAAGATATCGGATATCTAAAAATACTGATCCTATATGTCAATGTCATATACGTACCGACACTCTCATCCAGAACCTTTATAACCGTATGTATCTCTCCCAGAATCCTCTGCTCCATGGAACGTTTGCCCAGACCAAAGTTCCTCAGAATCATCAGACCGAAGCGCCGGTGGTCTCTCCAGCACGGGCCGAAATCTGCTAGAACCACTCCTGGGGCGTGAGCTGCACACACAAATGGTTGACGTAGAAATATCAAATTGTTTTTGTGTTTGTGTGTAGAAAAGAAAAAAATCCTTATCAGAATGTATGTTTGTGTACTCCTGCTTTACTTGATTATTATAAACTTTTGCGTCATCTGTCTAATGAAGTAATGTAACATCATATAAAGAATTAAATACAAAAACTAAAATTCTACTTCTACTTGAAGAAATGTTTTTTTATGTTGTTTTATTGTTACTTTTATTTAACCTGAGGCCCTGAAAATGTCTTTGACCACTACTGCCACCAGATGGTGCCATAAGGACTTGTTTTGGTATTTATTATTCATAATATACTTAATCCTCAATTCCTCTACATGCAATTACAGTTACTTTAAGACTCTTTTAACCAGATACATGATCACATCACTACTTCTTTTTTCCTCCCAGTATTGATTTTAAGATCTTACTGATAACTTTCAACTGAGGTCTCTCTCCCTGCTGTATCACAAACCTTTATCTACCCCACACATTGGTTGTAACTTGAGATCCTCGGGCAGAGCAGATCTTTATCTCTTCATGAAATCTTGGTGAAAGTTAACCGGGACAGAATTGCAGTCAGGGGCCCCAAGCCCTCTGAAACAATCTGCCCAAGGAAATCAGTGTCAGCTGACTCAGGGATGCCGCTGCGAAAATGTTTATTGCGGAAAAAGTACAGTATTTTATTATCTATCGATTGTAAATACATTTTTTTGTATATTATATATTTATGCTTCGTTATAAGTTTTATTATATTACTGCTATGTTGCTGCAGACTGGGTCAGCAATTGTTGCAAACTACTTCTGACAATAAATCTGCGCGATTATACAGGCATTCTTATATAATGCACTTTATTAATAATTAGATATTTGTTTCCTTGGAGTTTTTTTTTTTTGTTACTTTAGTGATATTAGATGCATTAAAAGCTGAAGGGATCCAGGACAAAGTCATATCAAGCCAAATCTTGCACTGTACCTTTCACTTGAACGGCATGATTGACCATTAGGTTTTTTGGTCTCCCCGAGAAGGAAGCACCTTTGTCGACCAAGGCTTCCTTCAGGGCCTGCACCCCATTGATCACAACCATGGGCCTGGCGCCGATGAAAAGGCTGTAGACGTTACCATAGCGCTTCGCCAGCTGGGGTGAGAGAGACACTACGTATATTATTATACAGAGGAAGGTTGACATGACTTTTATGTGGTGGTGTAATAATCAGTCACTGTAATGAGTCTATTTTACAAGTTATAGTTATTTTATCATTTTTAATTAACAGGAGCCGCAGTTTATAAGTGAAGAGCACATCACAAAAGTCTGGTTGTCATAACACGCTATTGAATACATTTCAATGTGAAAAAAATGCAATTTTTTTCCCCACAAAAAAACAGAAAAACACAGTAAGTATGCACTTCTGTTTACATTTAGGTCATTAAATCTTATATATAATATTTTCAAACTTCATTTAATCGAGTAATCAAATTGAGATCAAGATACAGAGATGGAAAGAATAGAATAAACCTGTTGTTGCTAGGGTTATTCAACTTTACCTTCTCCATATCTGCAAGGGGACTCTCCAGGTTGAGCTGCAGCAGATTCCCAAAGACGGGGATGGCCCGGGGGCCTGGAGGGAAATCTTTAGCCCTGCGGTTCTGAAACAGGAGCAGGAAGAGCAAAGCGGACGCAAAGAATAGAGCCACAGACACAAACATGACAAAGTTGTGATTCTGACTGATCTACTCTCTGCTTTTCATTCTGGGTCTGTCTTTTTGTGGTAGATTTACAAACACACACACAACCTTTGCTCAGTCACGTGCCCTGCTCAAAGGTTCCACGAGGTCAGTCACTTGTTCACTGTTGATTTGCCCTGAATATCAGTAGAAAAGTGTCCAATCATCATACATCACTGTTAACATCTCAGAATGAATGATACTATAACCATGGTCAAAAGCTAGTCTCTGTCTTTTCTTGAGTTCGCATGCAAATCCCTTTCCAACATTTACTGTAGAAACACACTGAAGAGAGCAGTGTCAGTTGTCAGTGGAGGTGATGTGACTATAACAGTTCATGAAGTTAAAAAGCTGTTAACCTTGACACATATTACTGCATATTACAACACAATTATTTTCCTTCAAAGGTAGTTCAGAGGTTGTTTGAAAGGAGGTACTATACTATAATTATCTGAACGGGAAGAAATAAAAAGCATGAATTAGCATCTCAAATTCATTATTTGAGACAACAGACCTGAGTTTCTTAAATGAAAAAAACAGGATCGAGTCAGAGATCTAATATGTTCATTGAAGCTCATGGAATGATCAAAAATGAGATCAAGATTACCCAGACAAGACCGAAGGGATGAGGACAAACCACCAAGGTTCTGATAAATTCTCTGAATGAAGACTGTATGGAGCAAAGATCATAACTTCCGTTTTGTCTGCAACTAACTGCAGAAAATTGTTTGCCATCCAGGCCCTGATTGTGTCTATACAGTTGTTCAGTGAAGAGTTTGACTCATGGGGTTTGAAAGAGAAATACAATTGGTTGTCGTCAGCATACATGTGATGGGAGATATTGTCAAAACGGCTGATAATCTGTCCTAATGGGAGCATGTATAAGGAGAATAAGAGGGGACCCAGGAACGCTCCCTGGGGGATACCACAAGGCAGAGTTTCCGGCATCTGCAGCCATTAAAATGTCATTTGAGACTCTAAGAAGGGCTGTTTCAGTGGAGTGGAGTTTGCGGAAGCCAGACTAAAGTCTGTCATACAATTTAATAAAACACATGCAAATAGACAAAACACAAGCAAATTTTAAAAATATCTTCATCTTCATTCAAAATGTGCAGCATTCAGTTACCATGAAGTCACCATCTTACGGAAGTATTGGCCGGACACCTTTAAACCACAATAACTTCACTTTTCTATTTTAAAAAAAAACTTTTATTACACTTGTCTTTCTCGAAATTACAATTGGTCAATGTGTTTATATCCTGCTGTCAAATGCATCTGAGAGATGAAGCTACAGGATGTGTTTAAATATACTGGATGAGGTTTATTAGACACAACAGAGCAATATAATACAATCCAATGGAACAGCCCAGTATAAAAACTATTTTCTCCATTAGTTCTACTCCGTGGTCGTTTTTGTGATGATAACCAAAACGTTCAGGCTTCAGTTGAGACTTTGTCACTACACAAGCAAATGTTTCCTTCTTCTGACCTACTGGCGACCCTGTTGACTTGCCTGCACTCTCACACTCAAACACAGTTTAACTTCAACAGCAACTAACAGAGAGTCTGGGCTTCCATAGTTATACTCACCCAACTAGTTTAAGTGTTTCATTAAGATCTATTGTGGCTAGCAGAAAAAGCTCCTCTGTTGTTTTCATTTCATTTGTTCACAGGAGGAAGTGGCCGTTTTTTGCTCATCGGAATCAATCTCCTCTGATTCCGCTGCAGTGTCTGCAGACCGTCTTACTATGTTGCCCTGAGCTGGACCTTCATGCAGTAAGGTTTGGGAGACAGAGTGACCCCATAGACTGGAGTGAAGTCTGGCTCTCCCGCGTCCTCAGGCCAGACAAACTTAAACTTCCTCAGCAGAGTCACCATGATGAGGAAGAGCTCCATACGAGCCAGGCCCTCCCCAAGACACATACGAGGACCTGAAATGAAGAAAAAGAGACCTTGTTTAATCTTAACCCGCCTGTCTATGCATGCTAGTGCAGGTGTGATACAATGAGATCCATACTGGTGTTTTATTTTCTGTGCTCTGGTACCTGCAGAGAAAGGCATAAATGCCTCAGGTTTAAGAAACTCTCCCTGGTCATTGAGGAAGTTTTCAGGGTTGAATTCATTGGGGAATTTCCATTGTCCCTCCTCATCCAGTACTGAGGTCAGGTTAGGGATGATCATTATACCCTGAGGAGAAAATGAAGCAAAAGAAGAAGAAAATGTTAAGTTTACTTCAGTAAAGGTAATTATCAACAGTATGATTGGAAAATCTACATACGTCAAAACAGTTAGTGAAGTCGAGCAAATTGTGATTAAATGTCAATTAGAATTTGCAGAAAAGTCATTTTCAACTTTAATCCCAGCAGAGCAAGTTGGTGTGCACATTAAGGTGAGTGAGGCTTCTATCCATAACACTTTCATTTACTGTCTCTATCAAAAAAATGAACCACCATCAACCATTTGCCACTTTTACCTTGGGAATGGAAAATCCCATGAGCTCTGTGTCTTTAGTCGTTGTGTGAAAGACGCTGAGTGGAACCGTGTTGGCTATCCTCTGCACCTCATGGATCACAGCCTGGATAAAAATAGATTGAGGCAAAGTGTTTTAAAAAATACAATTTGTAATATGTACACCTGTCGGCCATGTGTTAAAAAATCATGGCAAAAATGACCATATTAAGTTAACTGATCTAACACCATAGTGCCACTTATATAAGCAGAGCTGCAATGGCCTGACATAAATTCATTATCTCACCAAATATACTGTGATTTTTTATCTTTTGTGTGAATGAACTCTGTCAAATTGTTCTGTTGAGTGTTTTTATTATTATGAGGAATGTAAGTGATCATTTACCTGCACGTAGGGCATGTTATGTCTGTCATCAAATGCAGCCTTAAGCTTCCCCTCCAGCACCTGGTCTATCTCCTGCTGGCAACGCTCTGAGAGAGAAATACATCATATTTCACAGATCAAATGTCATACAATCATATTAAAATACAAAGAAAAACTATGAGATTTATAAATGGCTGTACTTTCGTTGTGTTTGTAGATATTTGGGGCGGGGGGGGGGATGTTTTCTTCCCTGTCCTATGGGACAAGCGCCGAATCTCAGGTAACACCAGGGCTTGGTAGCCTGGCCTAGACAGACTAATACTCAAATGCATGTTAGTGTGGATCTTCTCTGTTTATCTTCGATTGCCAAGATGCGTTACCAACGGACGCAGACCAAAATGCCTCCGCAATTGGACAGAACTACAACCAGTGAGAGCAAAGAATCGTATGACGTCTGTTGAGCGACTTGAAAATGTCAACAGACTAGAGCGTGCAGAGAGGAGATGCCTGTGATGATGATTCTACAAGGTCTGTGAACATGTGTTGCCGTTTTTGTGGGAGACATTTGAAAATATTGGGTCAAATGCTCATTCATTAGCGGCAGCCATCGTGGCAAAGGTCACATCTCTCTGCGTCATGGTATAAACTCCATCCATTATCAGATAAACAGTTGTGATTTGCAAGATTTCTGCTGGTCGGGAAAACACTTTCCAATGGGGGAGATCCAGACGTATTCTGGCAGACCAAATGAAATGAGCTCCAAGAATTCGTCCAGGTCCCAGGCTGAGGGCTTGTACTAACAGAGATAGGTGGCATGTTTGTATCAAAGACATTGGTTTTAATTTTGTGACTGATCATTTGTGCAGGTAGAAATACCTTGTACATGTGGGTAGGCCATAAGGTAGAGGAAACCAGTGAGCAGGGTGTTGGAGGTTGTGTCAGTCCCAGCAAAGTGAAGGTCTAGAGCGAACGAGCAGAGTTCATTCTCTGAAAATGTAGTATCATCATTGTCTCTCTAAAAAGAGGAGAGTGATTGTATTAAATGCATGTACACCTGACTGATACAGTATGCACACATGCCAACTGTAGAGGGTGAGAAGAGTCACTTGCACTTATGTCTTTATGCAATTAGTAAGTTTTAAGTACAACTCTGGGGCTGTCACTTTGTCAAAAATCTGTTCACCCATACAAACACACATGCACCTTAACCAATTCATCCAGATAGCAGTCAAGAAAGTCTCGTGGCTCCCCGTGAACCCTGGTCTTCTTGTGCTCAGCCACCAAACGGAGTCCAAAACTCTGAGAAGTCTAAGAAAACATAAACTGTAAGTTGTATGTTGTTCACTCACACAGAATGTACTGGTTGTACCCAATTAACATACCTTAAAGTTTTTAAAGGCCTTGGCGAAGGGCAGCGGCAAGTTACGAATCATTGGAAAAGAGTCATACAGCTGTAAAGAAGGTATGAGTCTGAGTATGAGTAGCTCTAATGAGATGATTCTATCCTCAGATAGATTTGCTGCTGAAAAGACAAGATGACGACTAGAAAGAGGAGAAGGAGCTGAAAAAGGTCATAATACATAATAAAAAAACAATAATCTTTACTAGCTCATATGCGAAACTCTGAAACTTGCAGCTAAGGGAAGGTACAGAACAAATGCCAGAAGTTTATGTTGATGAGAAAGGTACGTATGTTGGTTACAATCTCACATAACATATATACGATATGAACGTATATTCCATTATGATCGATGATGATTTATGTGGTCGTCTGAGCCATTAAACTCTTGGGCAGAATACGAGTCCCACCCTCACCCTGCTACAAGTTTTAGACAAAGGCAACTGCATTTGCTTGAGGTCCTTGAAGGCTTCCTCGGTTCTAACTGACTGAGAACATCCAAAGACACGGAGCACTGAGACTCACCATAGCCCATGGGCCGTTGGTTATCTTGGCATTCTCCCTATAGCATTGAACAACCACTTTGAGGAACTCGTCATCGTACTCGAAGCGTTTGCCAAACAGAACCTGGCATATGATGTTGGAGGACATGTTATGAAACATAGCTCCAGGACTCACAGCTTTGCCTGTAAGACATAATGTAAACTATAGTATGACGCAAGAATACAAAGGAACAGTAAAGAAACAATAGCACGACAAAAAAATGAACCTGGCAACAACGACCTGCACATTGAGAGGAAAGTCCTAAGGATATTTAAAAAAGCAGGTAAAAAGCAGGCATAAATGAAAATGTGTAATTAAAATCCAACATGTAATATTTGAATATTGGTGGTGCTGAGATGTCCAATCAGAGGAGGATTGAATGGACCTACCAGGGTTTTTTGCCAGTGTGTCCACGGCGTATTGTAGCTCTCCGTGAATCCTCTCCTCCATTGAATTCTTCCCCAGACCAAAATTCCTCAATGTCATAAGAGCAAAGCGGCGATGCTCCTTCCAGCTGGGGCCATAGTCTGCCAGGATCACACCTACGACAGAAGCAGAGAAAACAGGCCGCGCTAACATATCAACATATCGCTGATCATTCCATTCCAGAGCTTGTCTGCCCTTTAGCCTGTTTTATTATTTACTCTACAGCAACAACAATTTTGTGAAGACCTCATCCTACGATCCACTATGTGCAGGAGAAAGCAGCCACTTGCTGGTCGAATGATGTGGCCCCAAACTTTGTTGAGTTATTATTAGCTAAAATGGATCATAAATTCTCTGTCATATTACTTCCCCTATTTCATACCTCTTCCCTCAGTGACATCATTAACAAATAGGTCTTGGGGTCGTCCAGCGAAATCGTTACCCCTGTTCACCAGAGCCTCCTTTATCGCCTTCATCCCACTGACGATAACAACTGGTTTGGGGCCGAGGAACAGGCTGTAGACATTTCCGTAAGTCCTCCTCAGCTGGCAGAGAAAATGAGAACACCTCAGTCTTTAAAATACATGTATATCACATAAATTAAAGCTACAGTGTGTCATTTATGGCGGCATCTGATGGTGAAGTTACAAACCACAACCGGCTGAGCAACTGCCTTTGGAGTATCAGGGATAAATTTCCTTCAGTCCTGGTATGGACGAAGCAGGACCCAAATGCAGAATGCAAAAAGAAATATTTTTATAAGTGGAAAACAAAAACAGACTGACGGTCTTGTGGGTAACAAAAACACAAAATCCAAACTAAATAAGAAAAACCACAAGGGGAATCACCGGCAGCAGAATAAGAAGCTGAAAACCAAACAGAACATGATACAAGACATGACTGAACAGAACAGGAGTCATTACAGGCGAACTGACAAAGACAAAAGGAATGAAGGTGGGCGGGGCTAATTGAACACAGGTGCAACAGGTGCATTAGCAACAAGTGCAGACAATCACAGCGGTGGGAGACAGGAAAAAGTAAAGAAAACAGTAAGAATACACAGGAAAGGGTAGTGAAGAGACACAAGACCAGTAACTACAGAGTAACGCATGAAGCGAACTCAAAATACAAGAAACACAAGGGATAACAAAAGTAACTTAACTCAGGCAGAGACACACTAGGAATGGTAATCTAATAAATAAATCAAAGTCCACAAGAATCAAAAGTTCACAGGGGCAGACTCAAAGTAAAGATCAATTCTTCCCTCCATTGTAGTTACCAATTCATCCTATATTTATGTGTATTTTCATAACAAGGAACAGCATTGATTTACCATTTTTTAGATCAAACACTGAATGTACAAAATAACAGACAATAATTGAACTTGTGATACAGATTTCTTCATTATTTATAGAAATACATTTGCCTTTGATCTACAGGTCAGAGTCAATTCAAATCAGCAGGTCCTCTGTAGACACAGATGTTTATATTTTAGACAGGGAAGACAGATGGTTTGAAATAGGAGTGAAGGAAGCCATTTGTTAAAAAATCTGAAACTATTCCTCATCAGACGACGAGGCCTGAGACACCGTCTTTCTCCAACTTTAGCTTCTTGTGACAACAACACCTGTATGGACAGAGGTAGGTCCAACGACTCCGACGACCTTCGTTGCAACTGCTTCAACAACGGCCATTGAAAGAGTCTGGAGCATCAACGAGCTCGGCCCACACACCACAGAAGGAAAATACCAAGTAGTTAGAACTGAAGAAGCCTCTTGGGGTACGGATCAAATTGTCAAATTGGCTTAGGAAGTTTCCTAAATCTTGAAGTGCCCCCGGAGTATTTGATCAGCAGCCATGATAAGAGCTGTTCGGATTCTCTAAATACATATGAAAGGAGCTTCAATGCTTCCTTCCCTATCTCCTTTAGCATATAGTACACTGGACTTTCCTATGCAAAAGGAAAGGAGAAATAGACGCCCCACAATTCATCGCGGCAGCAATATTTAACGTGAGGCGCCATGCACGAACGTTAACGATTCAATCCGAAATAGAAGTAGAAGAAGTTGAAGAGTATGAATATGACCCAGAAGAGACAAACATCGTCATGTAAGTTACTATTACATATGAATCATTTACATCTGCTGACACACGGTGGTGAAGCGTGCTGGATGGAGCCGCCGTGTTTTTTGTAGTCCATCTTCGGAAATTTATAGCTTCACCGCGGCAGACGCACGTCGATAACATCCGCCGTCGCCTGATGATGTAGTATAGTGAAAGTTGAGTGGGATTCTCTTGAGCCGCGCTGTCAGCATGTCCTAATCCTATCAGTCCTCCCCTACACCTGTCCTTGACCTCATGACGTTTTCCACAGAGGTCAAGGAATAGTAGATAGGAAGGACAATTGGACCGCACCCGCGGACTTGGTTGTAGTTGGATCTACAACTAAGTCCAATTGCCCCTGATTCAACACCCTCATGGACATAAAGTTCATGTGTGACACTTCCTATATTTGGCCGTCAGCAGTCCATATACCTGCTGTACGTCCTGAAGGCCGCAGCTGTAACTCTTTATTTCAAAGCTATCATGACTTCTGTGACTAGTGCCGTGCAGTTGGTTTTTGGTGATAACAGCCCAGCACTGATATAAGTGTCGCGACTTCAGCCACCGCATCATCATTTTGGGGGGTGGGAGCTTATTTGCGTTGCTTTCAGGGATCAAACTTTTTTTTTTAATCCTAAAAAGGTCTTTTGTAGAAACCTTGTCATGATTATTGGTCCCAGTAGACCACATGCACCAAACTCACTCACTCAGGTTTAACTTTATCATATATCTTATATGTTAACATATCTGCAATCCTGTTTTACACTCTTTATATTCTGTTTGTATTGTATGGACTTTTTCCGTGTGTTTATACTACACATATTTTACTGATGTTTCTCTGACATGGCAAAATTTCCCTTACTGGGAATAATAAAGGATTATTTTTATCACTCTGTAGTTTATCCCCCGGGAAATGCCCCCGCTTCTGGAAAAGGGAGGCTCCGTTTCGGGTTTCCTGTCCCCTGTCACCTATTATTCCAAACCTCAAATTCTCCGAAAATATTGTCTTATCTAGACCCTGGATTCATCCATACTCATTTTTTGCCACTGATTCCTGTATTTTTCTCTGTGTGTTCTGTGCATTAGTAATTTTGCTGTAGTTGTAGTGTGTTTTTTTGTATCATCTGTTCCTGCTTGTATTTATGTAAAAAACTGTTTTCTTTTCATTGCTTGTCAATGTTGAAGCGATGCTGTCTCTCAATGGGACCTCCCTGGCCAAATAAAGGATAAATAGGTATGACAAAAGAATCCATTGAACTGGGTTTGAGTAAAGTAACGCCCCACAAAAGGGGAGCCAATAGGAAAGCCTATGATCTGTTGGTCGGGTTTCAACTTTGGACAGAAAGGGATGTTATGCAATCTCATTCAACCAGCAGCTCTGCTGCTGCTGAGTGCAATGTACACATTGCAGTGTTTTTTGGTTCACAACCAATAGGATTCATTTGTATTCTACAAGTGAGGCAGCACAAACAACTCACAGTCAGGAAAAGCAGAACAGAGGACAAATTGTTTAACCATTATAAAACATTTAAAGTAATATCAACAAATCAATACCAAGAGGAATATAAGGCACTCAAAGAGAAACATCATTCACTTTTTCCTCACCCTCTCAAAGTCCTTCAGTGGGTTCTTTAGGCTCAGGTGCAAAACATTCCCCAGGACGGGCAGGGCGGGGGGTCCCGGTGGAAAGTTCTTGGTCCTCCGGGATCTGAGTTGAAAGAAGACGAAGCAAATGCAGAGCCCCAGCAGGACGACTGAAACCAACATGGTGCAGCAGGCTGGACTGAACTGGAGAGGCAACCTGCTTGACTTGCTATAAAAGGGGCTTTCAGCAGTTAACCCTGCCCCTGCCTTGTACTTTGTTTCCTCGCAAAGTTGTATAAACACTGGGAGGCACACGTACTGACAGGATTAATGATAAGGTGCCAAGTGGGTGTCATCCAATCAATTAGTGGGACAGTTTTAGCTTTGCAGATTAATCAGTGTTGTCATTGAGTGATAAACAATAATTATATCACAACAGACACATGAGGACAATAACTTCAAAATAAAACAAGAAACAAAAGCCACAGCATGAAGTTCACAAGAGGGAGCATTTGTTATTTTTAAAGGAGTCTTATTATGCTCATACTCAGGTTCATATTTTTAATTTGTGTTACTACTTGGAAAGGTTTATATGCTCTAATGTTCAGAAAAGGCATCGGTGTTCTCAATTTTATTTGTATAGCGCCATATCACAACATACATTGTCTCAAGGCACTTTCCATAGTGAGCTCAACATTACAATATTACAGGGAAAACCCAACAAATCCCACAATGAGCAAGCACTTGGCGACGGTGGAGAGACACAACTCCCTTTTAACAGGAAGAAATCTCCGGAAGAACCGGAACTTAAATTTGTTCCCCCCACCTCGTCATAACCACATCTCAAAGTACCTGACATGGACCGTTAACACCTCCCACCTGGTGGGAAAAGGCTCAACAGAGGCTCCGGTAAGCTAAGCTCCCCCTCCCAGCTCCGGGTGAACTTCGACAGGAGCACCGCAGAGGGCGCTCTCCGCCACCGCGCAACAGCTGGAGGGACTTCCGACCGGGTGGTGAGACCCGCCCAGAGCATTGTGGGAGCCAAGCTCCCAAACCTCGAGTCCATTCATGCCAGCCGTCT
Organism: Scophthalmus maximus; assembly: GCF_022379125.1. Lineage (NCBI taxonomy): Eukaryota > Metazoa > Chordata > Actinopteri > Pleuronectiformes > Scophthalmidae > Scophthalmus > Scophthalmus maximus. Next base: position 22,664,243 of record NC_061521.1, on the reverse strand, counting down.
CCTTGAGAAGGCTGGCGACATCAGCGGAGACCCAGCCCACCCAGGCCACAGACGGTTTGGCCCCCTGCCATCGGGCGAGAGATATCGGACTATCAGGAAACACGGAGCACAAGACTGAAGCCCGGCCTCTACCCCAGAGCTGTATCCGCTGTTTGTGTCTGTGCCTGTGTGTGTGTGTGTGTGTGTGTGTTAGGGATATGTGCAGAAAGAAAGCGGGTGAAAGACCGATGAAGTGCACTGCACTTCCGGATCCCCTCCCACCAGTGTATCACTCTGTCGACACGTCGGTGTGATCAGGAGGCTGAGGTCACTCAAAGGCCTCGTTTTCCGGGTACATGACCATCCCGGCATTCCACAGCTCTGCATCACACTGATAAACGCCGTTTTCCCAGACAAGCAGATGCACATATTTACTTTGCAGAATGTTTGCTCCGCTTCAGCGTAATGTCACAGTCCGATCGGTCACGGGCGTCAAAGATCGGACTGTGACACTGCAGGAGGTTAAAACAAAAGGAGGCATATAAGAGAAAAAAAGAAGAAGAAATTATATTAAAAACATCAATTTCAACAGTTTAAAAATCTGGTACTGAAAGGGTTTCCTATAATAATATGCTTTAGGCAATGATTTAAAAAAGAGGTCAAGTGCTGGAAAGTCTAATCTCCTCAGGCAGGAAGTTCCAGAGCATCAGGCGCCTGATGGTAAAAGCCCGGTCACCGTTAGTTACCGGCCTTGACTTAGGAGCTTGTGTCGGTTAGAAAACCTTAAAGCTACAGTGTGTAATATTTAGAAGAACTTATTCACAGAAATTGAATATATTGTCTATAACTATGTGTTCATATATGTATAATCACAACGTTTTTTTGTGTACTCTGAATGAGTTAAATATAGTTATATGAGGTGGACCCGACCTCCGTGTGAGTCTCCATGTTTGCTACGTCGTGTTGAACACAGTTGTTGCACAAAACGGTCCAGAATACGTTGCATTCACGTTGAATTGTCAGGAAACCAGTAAACGGAATCAGTTTGTTGCAGTTTGCAACTTCACCACCAGAAGCCGCCAGAAAATTACAAAAATTACACTGAGCATAGGCATTCATTTTTGACTTTCAAGTCCCCAAATCTTATATAAATACAAATATAAATCACCGGAGTACTTTGTGTCCGTCAGAAAATGAGTATGGTCAACTAATGTATACATTAAGAGCTTAAAAATGATTCTATGAATGCTGCCTTTCCTTTATTTTGTGTCACATTCATTCAGTCACGTCATCAAAAAGGAATGAGTGTGTTATAGGAATGAGTGTTATTACAGGGAACAGCCATGATGAAGTCATGTGGACGTCAACCTACGGCTGAGTCAGTCACTAACAGGGGCTTGTAACTGTATATGGTGCATCACTTTATGAGCGTTAGTGAAACCGTGTGAGTGTGCGAGGTCCACAATAAAACGTGTCTGTGTACGTCACCATTCCAGCCCACAGGGACACGATTTAATGTCTGTTAATGTGTGTGTGAAAGAGAGAGAGAGCGCGTTCTCAGTCCTATCATTCAGTCACAGACTTCATTATCTGAGCCAGACTGTACTTCCATCCGGAGCTGGACACTAAGATATGTAACACAATACAGTAACGCTCTCAAGTCACCTGCCTGCACGTAGATGAGGCCTTTACAGGCCAAAGACGAACTGAGCCCGTCTGCGATACAGTTCAATGTTCCGGCAACAAAGCTTGCACATTTTTCTTCCTCTCGTATCGTTCACTTGCCACCAATCTGGTCCGTCCACCAAATCGTGCCGTCTACTTTGTCTGGTGCGCGTACCAAAGCTTCAGCACAACGTTCAGCGTTTGGGATGAGTTTATAGCATCTCGCGGTTTAACTCGCGAATTGCAATCCTCTGAATAATCCTCGCCTCAGCCTCCCGTTCCAAGCGTGTAAGAGAGCCCACCCAACCAGAGACTGTCTCTCTACCGCCGGTGTTTGGTTTGTCTTCTCTGGGCTTCTGCAGGAACATGGCAGTGCCAAGCAGCAGTCGGTTTTTTATCCACAGCAGGGATAAGAGAGCGGATCAAACGGGGGATCCTGGAAAATGCCATGACGATCTTCCACTCCACACACACAGTAAACCTCCTGCACTGCTATTTTTCTTGTACTTCGACGCCTCCCGTGTTTTTTCCTTTCTCTCCACTGGTTGGTCCCACAATACCTGGAATCCTAAAATGCCCGGTGAAGCGTTTCACACGTGTGCATGGGGGAAAATGAATAGGGGTTCACAATTTATCACAAGTCATGAATAAATGCAAACGCTCAGCGGGCGGGGGCAAAGTCATTGGCAGCCGAGGTCTGAGGATGTGAGATCAAATACTGTGTCTTCCGGCTCCAGGTAGCCTCCCTCGGCCCTTATCTCCATCCAGCCAGATCCAAAAGATGGTCTCAATTCGAAAAGAATAAGAGAAACCGCAAACAATGATTTTTGTTGGCCGACCGAACTACAATCACAGGAACTGCTGCTGCTGCTGCTGCTGTCATATATAATCAGGGGGGGGTTAATTTATGTGTTTTTTTTCCTGTTCTATTTCGCTAGAAATTCGTCTTGGCACACAATGACTCTCTGCAACAGTTCTTCCTCACTAAATGTTCTCTATTCTCCATAATTAGCTAATCGGCCTGGTTCCAGACCTTTGAATTCACAGCCCGCGTCTCAGATTTTGCTCAACATCATTTTAATATAAAATTAAAATAATTACAAATAAAATGGATGTGATGTTGAGTAACATCAATAGAATAGGCTCCATTGACTAATATTCACTTCAGCAATTATCTGCTTGGTGTCAACAATTGAAGGGGAAAACAAAAAAATTTGATAATTTATTGAAGGAAGACAATGAAGATTATCTTAAGGTTTTTACTGTGGGGTATTTTTTTTCAGGGACGGAAACTTCTGCAGTGCCACGTTTTATCAAAGGGTTCACCAATAAAACAAACGCTACATACAATTTTTGCTCCGGCATGGATAATGCAATTTTCCCACTGCATTGTGGGTGAAAATTTACTTATTATAGATGTGAATTTGCATTGAAAGTGACAAGTTAATTTTCTGGATTAGATATTGAGGGGAATCTGAATAATTAATGCGATATTCTGAATAGGTCTGAGATCAGAAGCTCGGCCTCCCTCCGTTCGAAAACTAAATAAGCAGAGATGTTGAAGTTCTCTGCTTAAAATCCCTCTGGTGTAACAGTTGTAGTTCACTAAGTCATATTAATTTGGCGAGAGGCCGATAAGAGAAAAAATCTGACTGGATATTATTGGATATTACTCCTCAGCCGGGTCGGACCAGCGCTGACGCTGCACTCGCTGGTGTCATAGTCCTCAGCATGCTCACCTCCTAACACACACACCAGCAACATCCTCCCTCCAACACATGTGGCAACAAAGGTCCCATTGTCACAGAAGGGACGAGAAACGCTTCTTAAAAGTAACACTCGCGCACACACACGCACGCACACACACACACGCACACACGTGCATCCCCACACCCGCGAGAACTGTAGGTTTTTGGTAAGTCAGTGATGTCAGAGGTCACAGGCGAAGGTGTGGCGCAGTGAGAGCGTATTTTGGGGGTGAGTGTGTGTGTGTGTGTGTGTGTGTGTGTGTGTTTGTGTGTGTGTGTCAGAGGGGTGGGAGGGTCTGCCTTGGGCTGCATAAAAACAGAACTGAGACGGACACTGAGCATAAAAAAGAGGAGTTAGAAGGAGTAACTTTTAAAAGACGAGGATAAATAAAATCTGCGATGGCCAACCACAAAGGTAAGTCTATCTATCTATCTGTATATCTGTATATCTGTACATCTATCTATCTGTATATCTGTCTATCTGTACATCTATCTATCTATCTATCTATGTATATATCTGTATCTGTATATCTATCTATCTAGATATCTGTATATCTATCTATCTATCTATATATGCTTATTGTTTTGCGTCTCTGTCCATGAAACAAACTTTATGGGAGATTATGCTCCGTGTGGAAAAATGTGCTGATGAATGACTTGACACTCGGTTGCGATGTGACCCGTCCTAATTCCTGACGCAGATACGCGCGGCTGCTTTTTGAGCATATAGCCAGGACAGCGGATCAGACCAAAGTCATACTTGCGGTTTAAAAAGCATTTAGGTACAGTGAAACATGTGCGGCACAGAGTTGTGTTGATCTTTCGGCACGAGAGCAAATGAGCAATATCCCCAAAAATGTCGCCATCGTTCAGCGTGCGACCGACTGCCTCCGTTTGGTCCCGTTCAGGTTTGATTGCTCATGTGGATCTGAGAAGTCATGAGAACAACTTGGCCCACCGCACCAGGGAGATCGACCGGGAGCGCCTGATCGTCCGCAGGGGTCAACCCTTCGCCATAACGCTGCAGTGCTCCGACTCCCTGACCCCCAATCACCACTTGGAAGTGGTGCTGCGCCTTGGTGAGTTCCATTCAAACTCATAAAATACCGTTCGGGTCAGAACATTGTTTTTGTATCCTGTTGGTCTGTGAAAGGCATTTTCAAATCCTTTTTGCCGGAAGCTAATCTGATGTGCGATTATACTCTGGCACGATGTACGATAACACCCTGGTGGATTCCCGAGCAGCTTTGGGAGCTTCCCGAGGGAAAACAATACACGTGATGTTATGATAAGTTCTATAATTCTTTCGTTTTTTGTTTTTTTTTCCAACGTTTTTTCAGGTAGGCGAGACGAGCTGGTGATCACGGTGCAGGAGCAGCGGGAGGCCCGGGACAAGTGGTGGTTCGACCAGCAGCGGGCGCAGGATGAAATTGTGCTGACCCTGCACAGTCCGCCGGACGCCGTCGTCGGCCACTATCGTCTGGCTGTGGTGGCGAAGTCGCCGGTCGGACACGTCGTGGACAAGGCGGACAAGATGGGATTCCACCTGCTCTTCAACCCGTGGTGCAAAGGTCAGACCAACTTCTGTGCGCCTACGGCAGCTTTTTTTCAACTTTTATCATGCAGCTCCTGACATTTTTCACACTCTCATCCTCTCACCTGTTTGCCGCACCCATGACAAAGATGTTACCCGTTCAACAGGTCAACATTACTCATCCACGGACATAATCAGTTTCCAGCAATGTCATCGAAACACAGAGTCGTGGAATTTCCCACAGGACCGGAGGGTCATGTTTTGTCCTCGAATCAAAACCCCTCGAACGCACAAATAACTCATATTGGCTGATTTATGTCGTCTTGTCGGCTCATTAGGCCGCGGCCGACCTGACAGTAAACCTCTACATTGATCTGGGGCACAAACATCCGCAGTCATGTCTTCCTCTTGAGTCTGTGATTTCATTTTTAATGTTTGTAATTCCGGGGACAAAGGGATGCCGTAGGTTTTGCGGCGTGTTTCAATTGTTTGTGTGCGTGCGTTCGTGCGTGTGTGTGTGTTTGTGTGTGTCAGATGATGTCGTGTACCTCCCTGATGAAAGGCTGCTCCAGGAGTATGTTATGAATGAAGACGGAGTCATCTACATGGGGGCCTCGGACAGCATCAGAAGCATTCCCTGGAATTACGGACAGGTAACTCACTCACACACAGATAGAGAGAGAGAGACGCGCACGCACACACACACACACACACACACACACACACACACACCCTGAGTTGAACATGTCCGTGTCCATCGGGCCAATAGGTGGCCCGTGTGAATTGTCACAGCGGTGTGACGGCGGAGACGCCGGGGGCTCTTGGCCTGATCGGGAAAAACGCGTGTTTGTTGGACGGAGGAAAACTTGTGGGCAGGGGGTGTCAGAATGTAACCAAACCACACAAACAAGGGGCTGGTCCCTTCACAGCTCCCCGGGAGGACAGAGGGAGAGAGAAAGACACACAGGGAGGCCGTGTGTGCCAGACAAGGGAACAGATGGATGGCAGGTAGACAGACAGCAGGGGGTGTTGAACGGACACGCAGTGACCCGTGGGAAAGAAATGTGATTGGCTTCTCTTTCTCTCGTGGTTCCTCTGTGCCTCACCGTCACCGTCTGTGTGTGTCTCCCCCCTCAGTTTGAGGACTACGTGATGGACGTCTGCTTCGATGTCCTGGACAACTCCAAGGACGCCCTGAAGAACCCGAAGGCGGACACTGAGAACAGATCCGACCCCGTCTACGTCAGCAGGATGATCACCGCGATGGTGACGAATCTCTTCGCCACTCGACGCCGAAGCAATACGAGAAAAAAAACACAAATGCATTTAGTGTCCTTTATTGTGGATATGGTCCAGCCACGTATGCAGTTGTGAACTGCCCAGTTTGCAACCGTGAATGTTTTCAGTACAAGTGCAGAGCGGTTTTCTCTAAAATACATAAAAAGTGTTCAGTAGAGTGATTGGGATTCGAACAGAAACTGAACGTTTGTCACCAGAGATTTCATGTCCTGTGACCACGCCCCCTTTCTCGTGGCCACCTGATCCAGGTGAACTCCAACGGTGACCAGGGTGTGTTGACCGGTCGTTGGGAGGAGCCATACTCTGGCGGGGTCGCACCGTACCGGTGGACCGGCAGCGTGCCCATCCTCCAACAGTGGAGCCGGGACGGCGCCAAGGCCGTCAAGTACGGCCAGTGCTGGGTGTTCGCCGGCGTCGCCTGCACAGGTGAGGCCTTTTCCCGGATTTCCACTGCTGAAACGGCACTTTTCAGGGGCAACTTCCTCGGACTGTGCGAAACATAAACATTCGATTTCGGGAGATAAACACATGTGTGCATACATTATATTTTCTAGATCCCCGCGGCAATATCATATTATTACAAAGACCAGAAAGGTAGCAGTAGCCTGAGGTCAGTCTCTATGTAAAGGACAGTACAAATGCATACATGCTGGACTTTGTGGGGGGAGAATGAAAAGGGAAGGAACGATTTGTCCCAAGTCTGACGTGTTGCTGCTGCCGTCCCCGCAGTGCTGCGCTGCCTGGGAATCCCAACGCGCACCATCACCAACTTCTCTTCGGCCCACGATGTGGATGGAAACCTCTCTATAGACATCCTGCTGAACGACAAGCTGGAGACCGTGGGCAAGAAGGACAGTAGCTGGTAGGAACACACACACACACACACACACACACACACACACTAACTCGCAGATGGATTTAAGTAATCGTGAATGAAATCATGAATCACTTCTCATCTCCCTTGGTTTTTTTCCCCCCGTGATCTCAGGAACTTCCACGTTTGGGTCGAGTCCTGGATGAGGAGGGACGATCTTCCCAAAGGGAACGACGGCTGGCAGGTTTTGGACCCCACACCTCAGGAGCTGAGTGAAGGTACGTCGCTGTAATAACGTCTCCGCTGGCTTTCTCTCGGGCCGCGTGATTGGTAAATTGTTGGGAATCGAAGCTGGCTGCTGTTTGCCCGTCAGCCGGAAAATGAATCGCCGTCGTTTAGGAATGGCACTGCCGCAGTTTCAAAAGCTTAAAATGAATCGATGTTTCCCTGCCCAGGTGAGTTCTGCTGTGGCCCGTGTCCCGTGGCGGCCATCAAGGAGGGAGATCTGGCCATGAAGTACGACGCTCCGTTCGTCTTCGCCGAGGTGAACGCCGACATCATCTACTGGATGGTCGGACCAGACGGCCAGCGGAAGAAGGTGACGGCCGAAAGAAAATGAAGATAAAAATTGGTTCTAAACAGATTATTTCAAGACATTCATTGATCATCCTCATGTTGACTGTCATCATCGTCGCAGATCAACGTGGACCAGAGCGGCGTGGGCAAGAGCATCAGCACCAAAAGTGTGAACGGCGACTTCAGACAGGACGTCACCCTGCACTACAAGTACCCCGAAGGTTAGCGGAGAAGTCGCACGCGGCGGACAAGACGCGTAGTTTCAGGAACTTCCCACGAACTGGGTGGGGATATTACATGGGACGGTAACTCCGGGTCCTCATCATTTGGTGTAAATTGTATTATTACAGTACAAAATGTTAGCATTGCCTCATTGGGGTACGTAGAGCATGAACAAAGGGTATGTATCGGCGTTTTTCATTTTTCTCTTGAAACTTAAAATGACGTAGATTGAGCAGGTCACTGACGGAGCAAACTGGATATTCTCTGATCCTATTATCACGATATCCGCTCACACTCTGCCCGCCTCTGGATCGGTTGTCATGGGCCGCCGTCTCCTCCACAGGCTCCACGAAGGAGAGAGAGGTGTACGAGAAGGCGGGACGCCCGGTCGCGGATTCCACCGACGGCAACGCCGAACCAGGACAGCTGCAGCTGTCAATCAGGCACGCCAAGGCCGTGTTTGGCACCGACTTCGACGTGATCGTCGAGGTATGGATGGACGGATGGGCGAGGGAGTTCACACTGGGGCTGCGCTTCTGTGCTTTTTTGCACGTTGATGACGAAGCCATTCTGTCCGCAGGTGCACAACGGAGGAAGCAAAGACGCCATCGCTCAGCTGACCATTCTGGCCATGGCTGTAACTTACAATTCCTTCACTCGGGGCGAGTGTCAGAGGCAGGCGACCAGTGTGACCGTGCCAGGGCACAAAAGTTAGTGGCTCAAATGAATCCCCCCCCCCCAAAAAAGTCCCCGGGTTCTGTCTTACCTGCGGCGCGATGTTCTATTTTTCCGTTTCTCCTCATGTGTGTGTGTGTGTGTGTGTGTGTGTGTGTTTGTATGTCCAGCCCACAAGGAAGTGCTGCGTCTACGCTACGACGACTACGTCAAGTGTGTCTCGGAGCACCACCTGATCCGGGTGAGGGCCTTCGCGGTGGTCCCGGGGCAGGACAAACCCGTCATGACCGTGGCCAACATCCCGCTGAACATGCCTGAACTCCTGGTACAGGTGGGGCACCCATGACCCGAAGAGTTCATGTCTGGAAACAGCCTCAGTGAACCTGGACTTGTTGTCTGTTCCCTCCCGTGCGCCATACTACTGAGCTGTTTCTACACTTCTCACCCACTGAGCCGTCTCCTCTTTCTCCAGGTACCTGGGAAGGCCGTTGTCCAGGAAATGGCGACGGCCCACATCTCCTTCGCCAATCCTCTACCCGTCCCGCTGAGGGGCGGCGTGTTCACCGTGGAGGGGTCGGGCCTATTGTCTGCCACTGAGGTCCACGTGAAGTAAGTGCCGGCAAGGCGTCACGTGGTTTCACGTCAGACTAAAATGTCCCATTTGTCCGAGAGGACGAAAGGGGAAAAAGCTGATCTAAACATGCGTCTCATCTCTTTCAGGGGCGACATCGCTCCAGGTCAGAAAGTGTCCGTCATGCTCTCCTTCTCGCCCCGGAGGGTCGGGGTGAGGAAGCTCATGGTGGACTTTGACTCCGACAGGCTGAAGGATGTGAAGGGAGTCGCGACTGTGGTTGTCCGCAAGAGACACTTCATTTCTGGGGTTTATTAGGGGAGAAAATGTTCTGAGCCGATCTCAAATTGTGAGATGATGCGGGAGAGGAGTAGTGGCGGCCGGGGTTTGAATAGGATGAAAATATAGCAGTGGTATCAGTGGTAAGTGAACTGTGAAGGCAAATAGTTGATTAATAGTAAATGATAGTTTTGACAACAAGTGTATCAGTATTATTTTAAAGCCACTGTGTCTAATTTTAGCATTTTCTGTCTCTACATGAAACATACGTAAACGCAGGATAGATTGTCTTTCATTTTGTTCATAGTATTTCTTTGTGCCATTTCATTCTTTGTATTTCTATCTTGAGCAAATTGCTTTGAAATTAGCTTTTTTCCCTTCTGTCGTCGCTCCCTCCTCCCTGACAACTAAATGAAATGAAGACCGTCAGGGGCCTCAGGCTCACAACATTGATCTACATATTTTCTCATAAGTGAAAAGTATCTGAGCAAATATGATCTGTTGATGTATGTTCCTGTCTCTCCATTATGTCTTTGCACTATTTCCAATGCCATTTTAGCCTAAATATGATGGAAGAAACTACTTATTTTTAAATATATATATATATATATATATATATATATATATATAATCGAAAAAATGTATTAATTTTTTATAATCATCTGGTGTATGCTAGTTGATATGATACCATGCACATCTCTGCTTTCAATAAAGTTTTTTTTTCACCTGTATCTGTTGGTCTGAGGAATCTATGCCCACAAGCAGGAGTCCTTCTTCTTTGATAGTCCACATTAAAAATATATTTCCCATATTTAATTAGGACCCAAAAACACAAAAGACGCATGAAATCCTATTTGGAAAATGATGTCGCTGTTTTTTTTACTACTAATACATTTGGACCAATGTGTGTCGACTGAGCACAGCTGTGTTGTGGGCTCATGACACCGAGGTGAGAGACAGGAGGAGCAGTGGCTGTCCGACCACGGTGGGCTGGAAAAAGGCCCAACAAAAAATTCTATCTTCTTTCTGTTGGCATGAGAACAGAAACAAATATTGAACTTGATGTCAAATATTCAGCTGTTTCAGAAGGCGAGCCTGATTGATTGTGTGGAAAAGGCTGGGGCGAAGATACTATATCAGGCCAAGTAATAATATCATACAGTTTCAAAACAGGTACAAAGAGTTACTTTTTGAATGATACAGTAACGAGGAACGAGAATGAATGATGTAATTGTTTATTTCTATACACATTTGATTGTTTTTGTTGGGTACGATGAATGCGGAGGAGGAGGATAATTGTTTGGGGTAAATTTAATTAATTGATGGAGTACAACCATAGAGTACAACAAGATAAGCATGTTTCTTCTTCCTAGTCCTTTTCTGGCAAGAAATGTTGATGTCAATGTTACTTATTAAGAGTCTATTGATTAATTCATTGGTGATTTCTTTATATTTCTTTATAGGTGTGTGTGTGTGTGTGTGTGTGTGTGTGTGTGTGTGTGCGTGCGTGTGTGTGTGTGTGTGTGTGTGTGTCAGAGAGAGATCAGATGACAGGATTATGAATTCACAAATATTACAGGAAGAGCACGCCACGTCATGCTGTCGGTAAGAACTTCCTGTGAAATCTCCAGACCATCAGTGGGAGGTGAGTCAGATTACTGAGCAGTGTTTATTTTAGGTAGGGAGTCAAAAATGGGTCTCTAGACTAACTACATAGAGTAACTACATAGGCATGTCGGTCTGCTTTATTGTAAATCAATACATTTATTGACTACTAATAACCGAAAAATCGCCAAGTCTACATGAGTCACGTGACGTGCGAGCATTTTGAACATCCTTTGTCGCGACTCCCTTTGTTGAATCAGGCCTCCTCTTTTCCATCTTTCGACAGCCAATCGCTGAGATTTATGTCCATCTTTTGGAGCTGTCGTCTTTTTTGATCAGCCAATCGCTTTGTCCGCTCTCCATTATTTGAGAGCCAATCACCGTGGCCCCTGTCCAAAATTCATCCCTCTCTGTCTCCACCATTTAGTAACACTATTCTATTGTCGCCACGAGATGGCGCACTTCCACTGGAGAAAAATAAAAAAACCTCCCTCGCTATTATAAAAAGTGTATATTTATATGCTTTCCTATGTCGCCTATGCCACAAGCCGCTCCTGGTTGATTATAATAATTTGCATGAATAATTAAAGTACGGTACTTGTGTGAATGCACATGGCTAAATAAAGCTGCAGGTGGGAAAAAACATCATAAATTGTATTATCCTGCATCTGACGGTTCAAGAGGAGTTTCTTTTGGTTCTTTCCTTTGCATCATGCATCTACTGTCTGCTTATTGTCATGTGCCACGATTGAATTCAGAGAAATCGCGTTTGAATTCACAGATCACGGTCATTTTGACGGCGAGCTTTTTTTCAACTGTAGGTGGGCATGTGTACCAGCAGAGGGAGAAAGAGAGACACTTGGCAGGGAAGACCGTCTTGCTAAATTTCTCCGCTGTGATTGGTCAAATGCTGGAAATGTTGGAGCGGAGGGAAGAATCCTCCACGGCGATTGGTCGCCGGAAGTTGGAGTCAGGTTTAAATACCTTCATTTTAATACTCTTCGTCATCAGTCAGGATGGCCGAGCGGTCTAAGGCGCTGCGTTCAGGTCGCAGTCTCCTCTGGAGGCGTGGGTTCGAATCCCACTTCTGACATCCCTTTTTATCCAAAAAAAAGTCGTACAGAAAAAACGTTTCACTTGTTCCACATAGAACATCAAGACCCATTCATACTACAACAGAACAACCCAATCGGTCGTCATTAAGGACATTTGACTTTGCCGCAGCAGCAAACACCAATTAATAGAACAACCATTTCCCAGTTTGGGATCAATAAAGTTCATTAATCTATGTAAAGAAAGAAAGTGACATTAGAAAACATGAATATTACATTATATTGATAATGATGACGACAGGGCTGTTGTGTTTTATTTGGTGGTTTATTGCACAAACTCCATTGCAAGTAATAGTTCCTCATTTTACAATTGAACATCAGCAAAATATACTTTAATGTTGTCAGTGTAACTGTATTAGTAAAATGAAAAACGTTTTTGTTTTGTAATATTTTTAAAACGGTATAATAATTTTTCAAATTGAAATGTAGTGACATCTTCATAGAGTCTAAGATTAAAAATGGAAATACTCAAGTAAAGTATAAGTATTTGTATATTTGTTATGAATGTCATGGTGGAATAATGGTTGCTTTGTTATGTTTATGTACAATTCAATGTTTTGTTTTCCTTTTTATTTTGCACGTTCAGTGTTTGAAATGGGACGAACCCTCAACAAAAGCTCCCAAAAATGTTTTTTACATCATTCTATCAGGTGATATGTGTCCTACACACGCGGCAGTTACGTCACCAACCCTTTAACGGTCTTATCTAGATGAATGTGGAGGAGAGGCATGCACATACAGAAACATCCACGCGTCCGTTCGTCCTCCTCCTCCCAGTTTTCAAACACATTAATAAGTCACTCAGGTGAGAGAGGCTCCGCCATGTGGGAGGTACCGGGCGGGGGCAGATCGAGGTGACAAAAAAGAGGCAGAGCAGACAGAGCTAAGATGACGAAACCTTCAGTGTGTGAGTGTGTGTGAGAGAGAGAGAGAGAGAGAGAGAGAGAGAGAGAGAGAGAGAGAGGTGTAGGGACACACCATCACCGTCAGACACCTGTCAGTGCAGGTGGAGACAGTCACTACTGAATATCTGAACCTGGACATTTCACTGGAGGACTTTTTCTTCTTTCTTTCTTTTAACAATCGATACTCTGATGTTTCTTGTAATGTTTGCATTTTGGATGTAACTGAACGTTGACTGAAACTGTTCCAGGAGGAGGAACGTTTCCCATCAAAGACCTGTGACCACCTGGGGGGGGGGGGGTTATCAGAGCCTGAGAGGAGGCCTACCGTTTCTGACACAACCGACTTTCTGCGTGGACCAATGGCGGACTTCCCGTCCAAAGTTGCCACGGAGACCAGCTCCCCCAACTCCCAGAGCGCTCAGCAGGGGGGCAACAGCCTCCGAGGGCTGGCGGCGAATTTGACCAGCCTGGCGGACGTGTCCTTCATCCGAAGCATCCCAGCTCTCCTCATGGTCGCTGAAATAGTACGTAGCAGCAGGTCCAGAGCGGTTCTGTGTTTGTGCTCCATTCATACTCCATTCAGAACAAACTCCGTTCTACTCTGTTCCTTTCTCCTCTCTTTCTGTTGGGCTCAGCAGGACTGAAAGCACTGGTGACATTTAACCTTTTTCTCAATTGCTGGCTTTCTTATCATCTCAGTCTTTCCCGCTTTTTTAAAGACAGTACGAAAACTATGAAACATACGTATCCTTTAACACCTAAATACCAATAGTGCCCTGTTATTGTGTCCATTTGTCCTGATTCTACACTAATAGTCTTCAGTAATTGTAATATTCTGTTCTCACCATGTAAGCAAAACCCCTGGGGGCAAGACTAAATCTAAATATCCTATTATAGTTGTGACCGGGGGACGAGTTAAAGGCAAACCACAGTATGCGATTAACGTTGTCGCATTGCAGTCAACACAACCAGACAGAGATATTTGCATATCTGCACTCTGAATGTGAGCCAATAAGCTTCAGGGTTTTTGTGCATCGTAAATGTCACTGGCTGTCTGTCAACAAAGAAAACAGGACCGCCACCGGTCAGAGCCCCTGCGTCGTGGTTGCACTTGTCGCTCTAAGGCGAATGAATTGAGTGCAGAAGTAGATCAGGATCAGGCTCAAACTCACTTCCCCTCCTCCAGGGACGTATTTGCACTCGTCTGTCCACAGCTGAGGACACGTGACTTGTCTTGGTTGACCGCCGGCGTGTGCGGGAGACCTTTGTCCCCTCGGGGGCCCTGCACCTTTTTCGTGACACCTCTGAAACCGTCCCATTATTATCACACAGAAACCACCGCCTTCCAAGGACAGAGGGGCCGCTGTTAATGTTAGTTGAGTATGCATACATGACGGTTATATGACCGTCCATGCTTTACGAGGCGGCTTTTGATGGCGTCGGAGCAGCAGAGGGGTCGAGCTTCCCCTTGCAAAGGGCAAGTACAAGTTGAAGGGAGGGAAAATTTGGGGTATTTGTCCCGATCCTCGCCAAATTGAATGGCTTCTTTTTTTGGCCCATGTCCCACCCCTCCACCAAGTTTCGTGGAAATCCATATCGCAGTTTTTGCGTAACGCTGCTGAAAAATCAAGACACACAAACCATAACAAAAGAGAACAGATAGGGGCAAAAAACAAAGCGGAGGTAATAAACCAGGAATGCTAAACTGGTGAATAGTGCTTCTTCTCTCTCACATCTAACGGACCCATACAGTGTGTTGCAGAGACATGTGGCCTTGCAGTGTTGAAGTTGAGATATATACGGAGATATGTCATTCAAAGGCCTGGAAGGAAGTTTCGTATGTTAAGTCATAAAAGAAAAGCCATCAACTGTAACAAAGGGCCTGACGCTCCAGTTTTTTTTTTTTATGTTGTGAAGCTGTAAACCAACACATCACTGGCATCCCCCTATAATAAGTATTTCTCTAAAGGTAAGATGCAACATAAGCATTCACCTGGAGTCGTGTTTTTCAACTGCTTTTTGTCCCGTTTTGGTCTCCACCCTCCTCCTGAGGGAAATAACTGGCTCTTCAGCTGCTCTTTGCTCCTCCGTGTTCTCACAGCTACGGTCCCAAGTTCTGCGACTGCTGTTTGTGGCACTTGTGTGTCTCCTGGAGTTTGATTGGTTCTTTGTGTGGTAAAACCACTGAACCAGGAAGAGTAGAGAATTGACACAAATTGAATTGCCATTACTTATGACAGACCAAGTAGCAGCCAAAGGCAATACCAACAGATTCTTGGTAGAGGTTCTCGACACAGTGGCCCGATGGCTGTTCTCTATCATCAACACCTTGCTATCTTCTGGTTGTGTCCCTGATTATATTACAACCACTTAAATATATGAACACAGACGACAAGCTTGACTCAGGTCGGGGATCACAGCAACATTTCTTTTCTTTTTTTTTTAAGTTTCCACCAGGAGAATGAAGCTGTCTGCTGTTCCTCTATTTCAGGACGTAAGGTCTTTGTCCCGGTGGTGCCCACTGCGCGTGTGTGTGTGTGTGTGTGTGTGTGCGTGAAGAAGTGAAACGCGATCTCTGCATACATAATAGACTGTCCTTTCATGCCCTTTCTCATGGGACAGGAGCAGAGAGACACCGAGGCAAAGGCAGCAGCTTCAGGTTTAAATTTCAGACATAACTATATGCTGTTGACGTACCAGACCTTCACTGAGAATGTTGTCAATCTCCCCATTTTACATGGACCACAGTTTTGGTTAAAGGGTAGGGGCGCATTTTATGACCACGCACGGCTAAAATATTGCAATGCTGATGTGTCTCCAAACTGAGACATCTCAATAATCACTAAAAGGGATTGACATCAAATTTGGTTTAGAGAGAGATTGTTGGACACAGCCCTCCCGAACACTGGGAAGGTGTGTCGTCGTTGGCAACGAGGCACTGGCTGGTGAAACTCAAAGAGGGATTTTTAATGCTTCTCCAAGCAACATTTTTAGATTTTAACAATCGATCAAACAGCCTCCATCTGTCTGCTGCCATATGTGAGTTGGAACTCATAAAGAAACCATCACAAAAAAGACGATGTTGGCTAGTTACCCAAAAGTGAAGCCAAAACTCTCAATCGCCCCCTGGTGGCTGGCAGCAAGTCATTTTCCCAAAATATGGTTTCTGACATTTTGGGTAGTTCTTATCTCATATGAGGTATGTTCAAGTGTTTATTTTTCAAAGAAAATGTTTTTATTAAGTTACTGCAGTTGATGCCAAAGACAAAAATGGGGTGAAATGTCATGATTGACATGAGTCTGACTTGCGATTGGAGTTATCTCCCTCAGGATAGAAAAAGACAAGAGTCAAACGTAAAACTTACGTTTTCATGAACCGTCTCTTTGCTTGCGACGCCTGTCAGAGGTTAACATCTTCACGTTGGCCTTCCACGTCTTTCTCTCACCGCTCCAGTTACTGGGGCTGCTCCACTGGGCGTTGATAGCCAGCGCCCCCTACACGTTGGTGCCGGCGTACGGCTGGGTGATGTTCGTGGCCGTCACTCTGTGGATCCTCACCACCATCCTCTTCTTCATGATCCTGTTCGGCGCCCAGCGAAAACTCACCGCCGTCCCCTGGCCCCTGACGGTAAGGAGGGAGAGGAGGGAGGGGGAAGATGGAGTGAGAGAAAAGTTGTTTCTTTGGACTTTTTCTTTATATAATTCGTTTATTCCAGGGTATGTTCCTCAGTTCCTGCCTTCAAATTTCAGGAAGTTTAATAGAGACCATTGAAGTTTTAAAAAACCGTCATCCTCTGCCTTCATTACTACTCACGACGCCCTGACCACGTCCGAGCAGTGAGAAAAACACAGACTGAACTGTACAAACGGATATCTGTCATGTAAAGTCATATAATTATGGCAAAGGAATATGCGCTCAAATATGAGATGACATTTTCACAAAGAAAACCTGTTTCCCGCGCCTTGACATGCTGATTCCTTTGTGTCACCCTGTGCAGTTGACATTATATACGGTATATTACATCCGGGTGCAGAGACTCTCTTGTTCTTAGGCGAGATCTCAGGGCACCTAGTCTTCCAGTGCAATTGGAAAAAGGTGCATAAAACAAGAAGAAGGCAACAGGATTTAGGCTCATGTATTACTGGCGAGGATCACTTGTGGTAGGGGCGTGAAATTAAAAATGCCAAGGAGAAAGGCACCTAAATAAGAAGATGAGGAAGCCAGATACAAGAATGGACACCAGGGCGGAGAAGAAAACAAGCTCTGATGAAATGTGTCTGATGCTTTCCCCTCCTCTGCCATAGGTGATGGCATATAACGGCATCGCCGCGGTCGTCTACCTGTCCGCCTTCCTGGCCAACGCAGCGTCCGTCCGCCCTTACATCGGCACCTATTACTATGGAACCATGGCGGCTGCCGCTGTAAGACGCCTGACTGCTGCTCACGCCGACTCAAATATGCAACCGCACACGCAAATACAGTGTCATCCTTCCGTGTATATATCCATCCAGTCACCTCTGGGTTTGAGTTCATCTGGTAGGAATTTTACTCCTCCGGTCAGTGGCGAGTGTACAAGGCAATGGGCGAGGCAGAGAGAGAAGGGAGGAGGGTGAGGCTGAGTCTTATCGTCGTGCTTGTCACATGGCCGGGAAAAGTATGTCATGTCATGTGCCTTTGTGGCCTCGGTAGTTTCTGAAGTTGACTTTAAAAAACATTTGCTGAGGAACGGATTGAAAGGTAAAGATGGGTGTGTGTTTGTGTGTGTGTGTGCGTGTGTGTGTAGTCTCTGCCACAGGCTAAAGTCCTTGTTGATTTACTGCTAGAACAGCATATATCACATGATCTGACACTCTCACACACACACACACACACACACACACACACACACACACCCGCCCCTGTCCTATCACACAGTCTTATCAGTTTTACTGCCTTTCAGGCTCACCAGTCAACATATCTTTACCACGGATAATGGCCCATCAGGGCATTGTTAAGCTGTTTAAATCACAAGTCTCTATCGATGGCGACGCTTACGAGTTGCAACCGTGTCCTTGAATTGGTTTCAGCTGTTGTAGGATGCCAGACCTTTGCTCTGCTTTGCTTCCTGCAGTCATGTCTCCCCCTCCTTCTGTCTGTGTGTGTGTGGCCAGTTCTTCGGCGCGGTGGTGACCCTGGCGTACGGCGCAAGCGCCTTCTTCGCTTATTTGGACTGGAAGGGCGACGGGGGAAACGCTGCCACCAGCACAGTGCCGGTGTAGGACTGGAGCCCCGTGATACTGCTCCTGGGAAAAAAAGACTCCTCGTGTTTTCAGGTGCCCGGATAGTCTAGTGTTGATACACTCAACCCTCAACCCACTTGACTATTACTGTAGACTCAAATCTTTAATCTGAATCTCAACTTATTCATCATTAATAATGAAATCTAACCCAGACAGAAGAGATCCCTGAACAGATGTCTGCCTCCACATTATGAAAATAGGTTGAATATCAACACTGGATTACCCTCACGGAAATGTTCATATTAATACTGTATCTCATGAACACAGTATCAGATATGAGATGAGTTTGGCAAAATAGCCTCATGTCTGTCACCAGGAAACAACATCAACAACCCTTGTCGTATGTCTGAGTGGAAAACTCAGATAACAACCTGTCCTAAAATAGATAATAAAAATGTATTCCAAAGATGGAATATTTTCATTTGGAAGGAAAATAGAAACAGTGGGGAGAAATGCTGCAATTACAAACTTTGTTGGGAACAACTTGTGATTTTGCATCACACGTAAAAAAAAAAAAAGGGAAGAAATGACATAAAAATCTGATTTTCACCACGAAAAGATGGAAACTTGTTCCATTTCCTTTACGAGTGTGGTGTTACAACTGTCTGTAAACCCGACAGCATGAACACACTTCCAGTGTGCACTCCTCGGCACAGTTGTTATAGCCATCGAAGAAGAAACATGAAGCAACATAGTTATTGAAAGTTTGTTTTGTACTTTTTGTTTACACATCATGGTGTCCTCATGAACTGAAATGGCAGCGAGTGACTGTTTGCATAGTGTCTGTGTCCAGCAAATATCTAATCATCATTTTCTTCCACTGAATATCCAAACACTACGCACCAGTTCACATAGGAAGATGTCAATTCCGCACATAGGAAGCCAAAACAATGCACATATGTAAGGTTGTAGATTCCCAACGTATTTACTATTAATCAAACACTTCCTGAAGTCGACACACTGAAGATGCAGGGTTACTTCAGGACGTTACTAACTCCTTTAGTGATTCATATTATTCCACAAGTGAGTTGCGGAAACGTTGTGCAACATATATTTTCAGATTTGAATCAAACACTGCTCAACTCCTCTTGCTCTGTATGTATCTTTATGAAGTATGTTGTGTTTTTTGTATCGAGAAACTCTGAGGTTAGTGCCGGGACTCAACATTGCTCTTGTTCCAATAAAGCACTTGGTGATTTGAGGATATTTTACCTGTTTGTGTGTTTTTTATTGTAATTTTACTGAGAGTGAATATGTTACATGCCAGCTACATGGTTTGAACACATGTTCAAACATAACTTTGTATACTAGAGCTGCAACGGCTAATCGATGAATGGATTACTAAATTAATCGCCAACTATTTTGATAATCGGTTAATAGTGGAAAAAAGTCAAAATTCCTCTTTTTCAGCTTCTTAAAAGTGAATATTTTCTGGTTTCTTTGCTCCTCTGTGTCAGTAAACTGAACCCAGAACATGTTGGACTGATTTATTCCTTCTCTCACACCACGTCGCTGACATCACCAACAAAATGTGACATCGACAGCTTTTCAGCAGGGACCTAAATGCACTCTTACAGTTAAAGACACTGTCATTTTTAAGACGAGTAGAAAACACGTTGACGTTGCACTGAAAACTAGGTAGATCTGGCCTCTGATTGAACACACACACATCAAACACACACACACAAACACACACACACACACACTATCAACATTACAAATTACTTTCACAGGCACAAAACTCAATACAATGAGTTTTCAAACGGACCAGATCATTTAAATCTTCATAAAACATATATTGGCAATGCTATATTATTTTCAACAACTTACCAGGCAAAGGGAGCAAACATTCAATCGTATCAAATGGTTTCTGTACTTACTGAGGGATCTGTTGATGCCCGTAACATGAGAATCAGATGACCTGAAATTATTTTGCCAGGTACTAGCACCAACATATTGGGCTCCTACTCCCCAACCAGACAGAACTCATAAATGCTAAATCTACAATCACAAAAACAAAAACATCATGTGAACAAAAGAGGTCGTAAAATTAGAATTAGGCCTCACTCATTTGTAAATCTGTGCATATTTATGTCCAGTAACTACAGAGGGGGGTCTCTCTCTCTCTCTCTCTCTCTCTCTCACACACACACACACACACACTCACACTCACACACACACACACACACACACACACACACACACACACACACACACACACACACACACACACACACACACACACACACACACACAGGGAGGCATATATGACTTTGCCAATGGGAGCTATTTGTGCACAGTCTGTAGATGTAGACAGAGTGAATCCTGGAGGCTTCAGTGAGCGAGTCGTGACAGGTTGACTTTTGTTACAGGGGTGGCAGCCAGGTCTCTGTCCTGACATTTAAGATTGTTGTTAGGCACAACCCTCACACAAGGATACACAGATACTACATATATATATATATATATATATATATATATATATATATATATACCCTTTTACACTGTATGACCAGTTCTGGTTGAGGTGTCAGCAAAAAAAACACAATACCACAATTTGAGTGAAGAAAAACAAGATTAGTGTAAATACAAAAGAGCAACACAAAAAACCGCACAGTCCACAAAACGACAGAGAAACAAAGGAAGAAAAAAAAGAATGTTCCAACTCATAATTCCACTCTCACTTGTTTGTTTCGGTTCACACCAAAAATAACCGTCATATTCAGTTCAGTTCGTTGTTCAAAACTCAGTCCATTAAATTAAAAAACGACACATGAATCAGATAGTTGTACGTCATATTCCTTTAACTCCCATATTCATTGAAGATGGGCGTGTAGCGGAGTTTGTTCTCATCAGAATTGGAGGGAGTATTTCTCCCATAGTTCTGCTGAAGCTGCTGAAACTCCCCCTTCACAGTCCCTGTGACTCAGTGTTGTCCCAGTGTTTCTTGATCTTCGTGTCCTTCTGTCCTTACGTCCGCCGCCAGTTGTGAGACATTATTAACACAGGCGTGTGCGCTTTTCCAAACTACGTCTAGTCAATTCAAATTGCCACAGTTGGACTCAAACAGGTTTGTTGACACATGATAAGTTAAATTAAAGACCAAAATTGACTTTTTCATTGTTCCAGTGTCAACGTGACAAGGGGGTGTATACTGGGTGTATACTGGGTGTAGCCTGTTGAACCTGCAGTGCAATCCAGGTTGCCGCAGAGTGTCACTGTGACTCAGTGGAGTCGGTGTGTTTGGAGCCCGCGGTGATCAGAGGTGTGACCACCAGTCCCTGACTCAGGTCGGGACCTCTGCCCTCCTTTTCCTACAAAACACACAGATTCACAGAGCTGGTATTAAAGCAGAGCATTCTGTGCAACATTGTTTAAATGGTAACAGAACATCAAATAAACCCCCATACGATCTGTTATCTAAATGTAATAATAAATTATATTATATAAAGATTGTCCAAGCATCCAGTCAACTCACAGCTCTGTATTCCAGAAACATGTCCTTGAACGCAAGGAAGTCCGTGAACGTCAGCAGCATGTCAAAGATGTCACCTGCGACCTCCTCTTTGTGCTGCCTACACATGAAACAAGAGACAAACCGTGAATGCGCTGCTGCGCCCCCTTGTGACCAGCTGCAAAATAGTATTTCTTGGCAGCAACAGGTGGATCAAGCCAACTTTTGTGTTACTGGACTGGACTGGCTGCGGTCAGTGACACCGGTTATGTCAATGCCTGAATTTTATCGACAGAAACAGCTATGATGTCACATCTTACACGAGCAGCTCTGTGAACGCGTCCATGTTGAAGCCGGGGATTCTCTCCATCATCTGCTGCTCCAGGTGTTTCTCCAGCAGATTGACCTACACAACATACATAAGACTTTGTTCTTAGTTTGTCTCGCTGAATATTACAGAAATTAAGAATGTGTGCAAATTCCCCTTGCTCTAGATCGCCATTGTGATGTCTAGAGGAGATAATAAAGTGGACGCAAAGGACTGTGACGTCATTCAACATGCACATAGGATAGAAATGACATGTTCCTTTAACTCACATATTCATTGAAGATGGGTGTGTAGCTGAGTTTGTTCTCATCAGAGTTGTCAAACTCCAGGTAGTATTTCTCCATGAAGTTCTGCTGAAGCTGCTGAAACTCACCTTCTAAAAGAAAAGTCACAGAGCATCACATATCTTCACCATTAGTTTGTTTAAACATTGAAGATTTCTACGTATAATGCTGGCTCAATTTGCTAATAACCTAAGCAGAGTCTGTCAGAGACGAAGAATAAATACTGTATACCTTCATTCTGCAAACGTTGACCACTCTGATTTATTCTTTAACAGTATTTTCCCCTAAAAGTAATAGACATTTTTCTTGCAGAACAAAAAAAAGGACACAAAGACTGTTGAGATATTTTACAAAGTAAGACATTTACATGCACTTCTAGCTGAAAAAAAAGCATTGGGACTGTTACTTTGTACAATTGTTTGGAAAGGCCTGACAAAGTATTGTAATAATAATAATAATAATAATAATAATAATTTGAGATATAAAGCACATGTCAAGGTACCCAAGGCACTTTACAGAGTTTGCAAAAAAGAATACAAAATAAATAAAATAAAATAAATAAAATAGGTATGACACTATCAAGAGCCGTTGGGAACAAGTGGGTTTTAAAATGTTAAAAAAGGGGGTTGAAGGACGAATTAAAAAAATAAAAGATAATAATAATAGTCCTACCCATGATGATGTCCTCTATGCAGCCAATAACAGCATCAAAAGCGGCATCTGCAGCTGAGGAACTGGGAGGAGACAAATCAAGAGATGCTTTACCTGGAAGCAAAATACTAACGTCTAACGTTTTGAACAAGAAAACTAAAAATATATACTTTTAAATACAGTAACATTGCCTTTGCATCTATGATTTAACATCAAGCACATAGCTGCATCTTGAATTGCAATGTGCTCATGAAGACTGTTGACCTGACCCATGTTGAGAAAACTCACCTGGATATGGCGAAGTTTTCCTCGTCCACGTCAATCATGTCGACGATGTTCTCCGAACAGCTCCGACCATCTGGAAGACGAGGGGAGGCGACATCTAAATAAATACACGTTATCAACTATAATGTTTAGTTACACAAACAACACAGACTGTATTTCAGACAGAGCTTGCAGGTCAAACGTGACACTGACGTGCAGTCACTACGCCGCACGTAGAGACCAGCAGCACGTCACTGAACACTAACGTTAGTTAGCAGATTGGCTAAGTAAATATTAGCTAGCGTTAGCTTAACACATGTAGCATTCAATGACTACGGACTGTCACGCGCTGGCAATATTTACGGTTTATCTGCGATGTCAAAGTATTACATTACATCATTCTCGAGTTGCATTTGTTCCATTAAATGAATAAAATGTCATTACTTCGTTCCTGGATGTCCATGTTGTCAATCAACCGCTTCCGTGGATGGTGAAGTAATGTTGTTTCCAAGGAGACGGCGAGCATGTGCGCGCATTTCCGTCCTGTCCGGGGAAACAAAGTCTGCGCACGTTGGTTCCTGTGCGAATTATTTTTAGATTTCTCTGCCTGAGCTTTTTACTTAAATGCAATAAAAATCACATAATTATTACGATTGTAAGTGTTGGTTTCTACGGTTGGCTCATTTTCAAGAGCTGTCTGTGTAGATACAGGAAAGTGGTGAAATAAAAAAGAGCATTTTGTTATACATGTGACCTGAAAACCGCATTGTTGTTGGAATGCTGATTTTGATTGTCTGTGATTTGTATGTTTTTGTAAAAGCACTTTGTGAAGCTACTTTTTAATAGGTGCTATATAAATAAAATGATTAATATTATTAATAATAATAATAATAATAAATCATAATTTAGGATATGACTATAAAAAGATATTTGACATGTAACTAAGCATCGACCCAGTCATACCAACTAAAAAAATCACATGAACATACATTTATTACAAATATCAAAATCCAGGAAACAACAGTGTGTCAATGAATCACATCTTTGGGAACTCTGGGGCAAAATTCCTTTAAAGAGGTTTTTTTTTAACTTGTGGGTCAGCTCAGTCCAGTCCAGTCTGTTTGAGATCCGTTCCGGGTAGTACTGCTGTGTTGTGAATGAATGACCGGTTTTGTGACTGACAGTGAAGACTGAAATGCAGAGTGTTTTTTTTTTTTGGAGTGATCCAGTGATGCAGTGGTTGGATAGAAAAGGACAAACGACCTCACTTTTTTTCTTATCGCCTCTGATCCTCTCACTTTCCCTCTCTCTCTCTTCCTCCGTAGTTTGACTGGCATATATTGGTTATGACTTGATGATTCGTGGCGCAATCTGCTTGAGCTTTGACAAGGGGGTGTATACTGGGTGTGGCCTGTGGAACCTCCACCAAGGCCGCTTCAAGGCAGTTTCACTGTGACTCAGTGGAGCCGGTGTGTCTGGAGCCTGCAGGGATCAGCGGTGTGACCACCAGTCCCTGACTCATGTCCAGGCTTCTGCCCTCCTTCTCCTGCAAACACACAGATTCACAGAGCTGGTATTGAAGGCGACATATTGCGCTCATATTCATGTTCATACTTTTAATTTGGGTTGCCACTTGAAGGGGATTACATGTTCAGAAAAGTCCACAGTGTTCTCATACTGCCCCATTCCTGCAGCTCCTCTTGTCACCCTCTGTCTAAAACGCCTGGATTTCTTTTAGCCAACTCACAGCTCTGTAATCCAGAAACATCTCCTTGAACGCCATGAAGTCGGTGAACGTCAGCAGCAGGTCAAAGATGTCACCTGCGACCTCCTCTTTGTGCTGCCTGCACATGAAACAGAGATCAAGGTGGATCAAGCCAACTTTTGGGTTACTGGACTGGACTGGCTGCCCTCAGTGACACCGTTAGTGTCACCACCTGAATTGTATCGACAGGAACGGCTGTCACATCTTACATGAGCAGCTCTGTGAACGTGTTCATGTTGAAGCCGGGGATTCGCTCCATCACCTGCTGCTCCAAGCGTCCCTCCAGCAGATCCACCTGTACAACATACATGAGTTGATATGAATTTGGTCTTAGTTTATCGCCCTGAATATTACAGAAACTTAAGTTACAAGTCAGAATCTTTGGTAGAGCTGCAAGATTGAAATTACATCCGAGCAGATTCTGTCTTATTACTGAGGGTAACTGTGTTACACTTAGAAAACATCAGATAGTTTTATATTCAACTCACATATTCATTGAAGATGGGTGTGTAGCTGAGCTTGTTCTCATCAGAGTCGTCAAATTCCAGGTAGTATTTATCCATGAAGTTCTGCTGAAGCTGCTGAAACTCACCCTCTAAAAGAAAAGTCATAGAGCATCACATATCTTCACCATTCATTTTTTGAACATTGATGATTTCTACATCTCCACCTGGCTTAGCAGACTGGCCACTTCAAAAAAAAAGCCTCAATTTGCAAATTACCAAGGCACACATTTGTGTCAGAGCCACAGAAAAAATACTGTAAATCTTAGTTATGTAAACATTGACCACTCTTTGTGAACGAGTGGGTATTAAGGAGGTTTTTTTTGATATTTAAAATGTGTGGTTTCATCTCGTGTCCTACCCATGATGATGTCCTCTATGCAGCCAATGACAGCATCAAAAGCGGCAATTGCAGGTGAGGAACTGGGAAGAGACAAATCAAGAGATGCTGGACTAGATACTGACGTGGAAAAACCCCCAAATAAACAGAAAATACAGTGATATTGCCTTTGCGTTTAACCTCAAGCGCTTTTTCTAAGAAAGTTTTTAAAAAGTTAAACAAGCCACTTATGCGGCTGAAACTGAAAATCAAATAGACTCGCTCAATTTGCTCACAAAGACTTGCGACTTGACCCTTGACCTGACTTGAGACTTTAAGACTCGACTTGGGCTTCAAACCATGTTGAGAAAACTCACCTGGATATAGCGAAGTTTTCCTCGTCCATGTCAACCATTTCTACGATGTTCTCTGAACAGCTCCGACCATCTGGAAAACCAGGGGAGGCAACATCTAAATGCACGTTAGAGACCATAACGCTTGCCGTTACACAAAAAAAAACACAGACTGTATATCAAACAACAGATCTAACGGGTAAAACGCGCTATGTAACTGAACAATAACGTTAGTTAGCAGATTGGCAAAGTAATATCGGGTGTGAAGTATCGGAGCTCGATTCGTTCAGTCAAAATCACAACCAACGGTGCCCGATGCCTCGTTTCACACATACACCCACGTTACTCCTTCCAAATCGGATTGAAAGGTTTTTGAAACTGCGCGACACAAGGGGCGCCCTCGTGGGTTTGTTGAGGTGTATTGCGTTGGGTTGAATTGTGTCTTGTGTTTTCGAGAGTTAGGGGCTACAGCGCATTGCGGAGGCCCGTACTACGACGCAGGACTCGCGGTTGTCGAGGGAACTTCTTCTTACCGGGGTAAATCAACATGGTAGCGTCGTCTGTTGAATGGCAAAACCTGCTTTCGGAGCAGGTTAAGTTCAAGATAGGTGATCAAAGCCAGTCATCAGTCCAACTACTGACCAATCAGATCACAGGACAACCTGCGTCCTCATTCTACAGGATCCTGACGGGGACAAGAGTTTAGAGTAACGATTTATTGAGATGTAAAAGTACAAATTGACATCTTTAAATAAATGAGCTGCATTTATGTTAATTAAGTGAATAATATGTAATTACTGCGTTCTGGAATGTCCATGTTGTCAATCGCTTTCCATGGATGATAACGATGAACTCGTGTTTTTCCAAGAAAATAGGGGGCATTACTTAAATATGATAAAATGATATAATTGTTATTATAATTGTAAGTATTGGTTTGTACCCCGGCTCATTTTCAAAAACTGTCTGTGTAAATACAGTAAAGTAGGAAAATAAAAAGAGCATTGAATCATTTAGGATATGACCGTAGAAGGACATTTGACATGTAAAGAAGTATCAACCAGTCGTACAAAAATAAAATCACGTGAACACAACATTTATTACAAAAATCACAACCCAGGAAACAACAATTTGTCAGAAAAAAAAGAACACATCTTGGGGGACTCTGGGGCAGAATTCTTGTTGTTTTAAATACAGCTCACAACTTATTTGTTTTACAATCATGAAGTTCATCTCCAAACATAGAGACAACCGTATAATATCTTTCACTTGCATGTGTAAGGTTCACCACGAAAACACAAGGTAGCAAACAGAGCAGTCATTTGTCACACTGACAGATGCATGTTATCTCTCACAAATCATTCCAGCATAGTCTGAATGATTTTGCAGGGCTTGGTCATGCAATTTGGTTTCATTAACAATTTGAAACAAAAATAAGAATTCGAAATGTCACAAAATTGGTTTTTAGCACACAAATCGCAATCTTTTTTTCTTTTAACATTTCTATCATGCCAGTGTCACTGTGACTCAGTGGAGTCGATGTGATCGGAGCCCTCGGGGATCATAGGTGTGACCACCTGTCCCTGACTCAGGTCCAGGCCTCTGCCCTCCTTCTCCTAGAAACACACAGATTCAGAGCTGGTATTAAAGTAGAGCACTCCACACACACACATACACACGCACGCATACACACACACACACACACACGCACGCACGCACACACACACACACACGCACGCACGCACACACACACACACACACACGCACAAACAAAGTTGCCATTACAATTAGGAGCTTGAGCACATATTTGTTGGGCAGTTTTTTTATGTTATCATAAGTCATATTATTACAATTAATGTGTTTGTTATTGCCATTATAGTGCTATATGCTATTGTCATGTTTATATCTGCAATTCTTCTTTAACTGCTTTAAAGTAAAGCACATATATGTTTAGGTGACTGTGCCTTAGATTTAATATTAAGTATAGGAACAATGTGGTGGCCTAAAGTTGTAGTGAAGTCTGCGAATCATAGATCAAAACAATCTTTTGACAGCGTCATACCACGGCATTCGGTGCAACATTGTGTTAGTGGTAAAATAACATCAAATAAACGCTCTCGTCTTCGACTCTAGAGGCCTGAACTACGAAGCAGGAAGCATGCCCACTGGATGAGGGAGAAAGACATACTTGATAAATATGAACATATTTCTTCTTTTTCCAGTCAACTCACAGCTTTGTATTCCAGAAACGTCTCCTTGAACGCCGTGAGGTCTGTGAACGTCAGCAGCAGGTCAAAGATGTTATCCATGACCTCCTCTTTGTGCTGCCTGCACATGAAACAAGAGAAAAAACTGTGATTGTACTGGTGCGCCCCCTTGTGGCCACTTTCAAAATAAAATTTCATGGGAGCAACAGGTGGATGGAGTCAACTTTTGTGGGGGAATACTGGCTGCCGTCAGTGACACCGTTAACGTCACCGCCTGAATTTTAACGACAAGAGTCATGATGTCACATCTTACGTGAGCAGCTCTATGAACTTGTCCATGTTGAAGCCGGGGATTCGCTCCATCACCTGCTGCTCCAGGCGTTTGCCCAGCAGATCAACCTACACAACATACATGGGAATTTGGTCTTAGTTTGTCTCCCTGAGAATGACAGAAATTCGAAATAAGTTAAAATCTTTTATAGAGCTGTAAGATTGAATGGACACCTGAGTAGATATACTGTCATATTACTGAGGGAAACTATATTAGACTCAGACATCAGCTCATGAATCAGATAGTCGTACGTCATATTCCTTTAACTCACATATTCATTGAAGATGGGCGTGTAGCTGAGTTTTATCTCCTCAGTGTTGTCAAACTCCAGGTAGTATTTCTCCATGAAGTTCTGCTGAAGCTGCTGAAACTCACCCTCTAAAAGAAAAGTGACAGACAATATCTTCACCATTAATCGGTGAAACGCTGATGATTTGTACGTCTTAGGTCGGCTCAGCAGGACTGGCCTCCTTTAAAAAAAAAGTCCTACCCATGATGATGTCCTCTATGCAGCCAATGACAGCATCAAAAGCTGCAAATGCAGGTGAGGAACTGGAAGGAGACAAATCAAATACTTGACTTGCAAGCAAAAACTCAAGTCTAAAATTTGAATTTGGTGGAACACTAAACAGAAAAGAAACAGAAAAATACAGTAACATTGCCCTTGCATTTAAACTTTTGGTCTAAGAAAGCATTGAGCATTGGTCTAAGAAAGTTCAATGAATTAAAAAAAAACAAGTATGCAACTCAAATGGAAAACTGTTACAACCGGCATTTACAAATCAAATACACTTGATCTGCATCTTGAATTGCAAATTTGCTCATGAAGGCTTGCGACTTGACTTTTGACCTGACTCAAGACTTTAAGACTCATGTTGGGAAAACTCACCTGGATATAGCAAAGTTGTCTTCGTCAATGTCAATCATGTCGACGATATTCTCTGAACAGCTCCGACCATCTGGAAAAAGGAGGGGAGGCGACATTTAAATATACGTTATAAACTATAATGTTTAGAGTTACGTAAAAAAATGACTGTATATCAAACAACAGAGCTAGCGGGTAAGACGTAACACTGACGTTCACAAAGAACGTTGCTGAACAATAATGCTAGTTAGCACATTGGCCAAGTAATTATTAGTGATGTGAAACCAAAGATCCGAGACGCGTGTCAAAAAAAATATCAAATGATTTTCAGTGAAGCTTTGTATCAGAGCTTAATTCATGTGACTGCTTCGAAATCTGATTTAAAGGTTTAACAATGCACGACACAAGGCGCGCCCTTGTGGGCTTGTTGAGGTGTATTGCTCTGTGTTGAATTGTGCCTTGTATTTTCGAGAGTTAGGAGCTACAGCGCATTACGGAGGCCTGTACTACGAAGCAGGATTTGCGGTTATCGAGGGAACTTCAGGGCTTAATTCTGGGCTTTTCCATCCTAGGATGCTGGTTTCTCTTCTTACCAGGGTAAATCACCATGGTCACTTATGCTGAACGGCTAAACCTGCTCCAGACCAAGTGAAGTTCGAGATAAGACATCAAAGCCAAGTCACCAGTCCAAGTACTGACCAATCAGATCACTGGAAAACCAGCATCATAATTCTACAGGATCCTGACCGGGACAAAATAGTTTAGAGTAACGTGACAAACAATAAAGCGCAGCACATATAGAGTCCAACAGTAATAATAATTATAATAATAATAATACATTTCATTTATAGAGCACTTTTCATTGCTAAAAGCAATCTCAAAGTGACCCTGTAACAGTGACCGATGTAGTGTTAAATGAATACGGGCTGTCAAGTTTTAGCAATATCATTGTTCGCCATCTCCATGAGGTAACTTACTCACTTTGCATAAGCAACTCATACACCACTTCAAAATCAATGAACTATCCTTTTAAGCTCCATTGAATTGAATTATTATACATCTATCTGTCTATAATCGAAACGAGTGGGACTCGACCCGTCGATGTCAGGGGGCATTCCTGGAATGTGTTGAGAGACTCATGTGCGCCGTTGTGTCTCTGTGAGTGACGCAGGAGGGGGCGGGGCACATCTTTTGTTCTCGCGCCTGCTGCCAAACAAGTTAAAGGTTAATTAGATCAATTTCACATTTCTATCTAAACTTACATAATCAGAACGAGTGGGACTCGAATCGTCGATCTCTGGGGCGCCGTTGTGTCTCTGTAAGTGACGCGGCAAGGGGCGGGACACTCGCTAGACCAATCCGGATGCCGGCAGTCAAAGGCTCATTACATAAATTTCCCATCAGCCCTTGCGCTAGCGTCGCGATCGACACAGACATGAACTAGAGTCCAGAAACCGAATTAATGCGCGTCTCGAAAATTTGCTCGTGCTGTCGGTTTAGACCAACATCGGACCCACGGAGAGTCACTTTAACTGTGTCACAGCCGCCGTGAGAGACAACACCCTGACCTAGGTCTAGTTCCTGGTGACACCCCTTTATATACTCTCCGGAAACTCCACTAT
The DNA here is from genome assembly GCF_022379125.1 of Scophthalmus maximus. Lineage (NCBI taxonomy): Eukaryota > Metazoa > Chordata > Actinopteri > Pleuronectiformes > Scophthalmidae > Scophthalmus > Scophthalmus maximus. The sequence continues at coordinate 22,633,036 of NC_061521.1, read as the reverse complement.
GTCGTGTTACTTCGGTAACACATATACTAAAATTGGAACGATACAGAGAAGATTAGCATGGCCCCTGCGCAAGGATGACACGCAAATTCGTGAAGCGTTCCTCATTTTCAATTTTTTTTTAAACTATAAACACTTCATATTTTTCCATCCGGGTCTGAAACAGCGCCCCCCCCCTCACAGGCGGAACTCCAACCAAATTTGTATATCTTTTTTTTATACAGATATGTGACCTGAAAACCGCATTATTGTTGGAAAGCTGTTTCTAATTGTCTGTAATTTGTATGTTTTTGTGAAAGCACTTTGTGAAGCTACTTCTGAAAGGTCCTCAATAAATTTAATCATTATTATTATTATTAAAAACAGAAAAACTAATAGAATGTTTTTCTATTATCATCCTGACATACACAGATGCACGACAGACAATGTAAATATTCAGACTACTACACTGTATATGAGTGTTTTTGTGTATTTATACGAGTGTGTTTATTTGTATGTGTATGGATAGAAATGAATCCTAAGCTGAATTTTATGTTAATTAAATGAATTGAATTTACGTTTCTGGATTGTCCATGGTGTCAGTCAATCAATCGCTTTCGTGGATGTTGTTGTTGCCAAGGGAAACGGCAAGCATGTGCGCGCATTTCAGTCCTGTCCGGGAAAACAAAGAAACAAAGTCTGTGCACGTTTGTTTTCTTACACCAATTATTCAAGCTTTCTCTGCCTGAGCTTCACTTAAATGGGATAAAATAATATAATTTTTCATCATTATAAATATATTATATTATTATTATTATTATATATTATCAAGAGCTGGCTGTGTAGAAGCAGTGAAGCAGTAAAATAAAAAGAGCATTAAATAATTTAGGATATGACTTTAGAAGCATATGTCATATAAATAAGCATAAGCCAAAAATCACATGAACGTACATTTATTACAAATATCACAATAAATCACATCTTTGGGAACTTCTGGGGCAAAATTCCTTTATAGATGTTTTTTGTTTTTTTAAATACAGCTCACAACTTTTTTTTCTTTACAATCATGAAGTTCATCTCATCAACCATAGGGACAACCATATCATTTATTTCACTTGCATGTGTAAGGTGCACCAGGAAAACACAGCGTATCAAAACAGGGAACCGAGCAGTTGTGTGTCATACTGAGTGATGCATGTTATCTTTAACAAATCATTCCAGTATAGTCTGAATGATTTTTTGCATACACATTTTGTTTTCATGCAATTTGGTTTCATAAACAATTTGACCAAAATGAATTCAAACTTAATTGTTTCAATTTGAAATGGTATAGATTCTTTTTTCCTTTTTTATGTCACACTAACAAACTCTTTGTATGTTCATTTAGTCACCTGTTTCCAAAAAGACATGTATCATTCTGTCCACCCAGAGATGATTCAAGTAAAGGATAGACAGAAAGACAGACAGAAAACACACAGTTGAAGACATTGGGGGGAGAAAGATGGAAAGAATTGGCAAGAAAAGAGAGCATAGAGATTTGCTGTGTTATAAAAAGCACAGAGGGGAAAACAAAGTTTTCCCAGTCTTAACCCAAACTTGTTTTGACGAGATCAACACTGAAGCCTACACATTTTACGGTCACGTCACTTTGCTGTGGGTCGTTTCACTGAAGAATTTCCTCCATCAAATCAGATCCTCAAAATGACATAATTTTAACAATGACCTGGGGTATTTTTGATTAATAAAAAAGGGAAAAGACAATTGACTCAAACATTTCACATTTTGTCTGAGAGGTTTTACTGCATCTGATAAAACTAAATGTCAATCAACAAAACTGGTTGTGCTTCTCAGCCACGTTTCTTACATCAGTGTTTGGCATCATCTAACGATACGAACTGAAACATCACATCTTTTGGATTGTCGTCGTAAAACACAGACCCATGTGTTTGTTAGTCACAAACAAGAATTAAGACTTTAGTTATACTGATGCAATCAAGCAATCCATGATCAATTCAGAGAGGGGGTGGGGTTGGAATTCAACTGCATAATCATACTGAACATTTGAACCTAAAAAAAAAATTGGGCAAAAACATGCAATTTCATTTACAGATTAGTAGTCTGTAAATTTGAAATTGCTGTGTATTGATTTTTTTTTTCCGTGGTTGCGACACACACATGAACGACTACAGCACAGAAAAGCAGCAGGGTCAGCCATGCTGGAAAAATCAAAAAAAGTCCCAATACAGATTCAAGTATGTTGTTGTTGTTGTTTGTTTAACTGGTTGTAAAACAAGAATTATGTCATGTCAACGTTCTTTTTTGTATGACAGCTGATTTGACTTTTAACATCTTCTGTAAATCAATAATTCAAAATCAGAAAATTGCACTCCAGTTCTCCGACACAAACTCGGAATCTCTTTCTGATGGCAAACCGCCGGCCGATCAATCAGTACAGACAGACGCAGATTAAAGCAGGAGGTTTTGGTGCAACCTTACGAAAAGAGAATGAAAATGCTACCTCGAGAACAACACAATTTCGCAAATCTATACCACGAAAAACATGACAGTGCGATGCATCTCAAATTTATCTGTACCTTGGGTTTAATACTGTACTACAAGGCCGTGTTCTTTTCAGATATCTCCAGCCCTTTCAGATCTGCAGACATATGCACGGGGGGGGTGACAGGATTAAATAGTAGTAGCCTCTGGGCTTAAAGCGTAGGGCATCTGACAACTAGACGCATATGAGAAGCTGGCTCTTTAAAATTGTTTCTGCTCCCCATGTTCCGCTCTTGTTATCTGAAAAATCACACTGTCAATAGCAGTCGACGCTCCCGTGGCCCAGCTCCTGCAGTGAGTCGTCAGAAGCATATAAAAGAGGAGATATAGGTAAACGCTCCGGGGGATCCAGCCGTGGTTTTTAGATTCCCCTCCTATTATTTCCTCTCTTCCTTCTCTCCACTCCTCCGTCGTTGTCTCCTCTGACCAGAACTCACAGTTCTGGCATGGTCACAGCATTGTGGCGCTGTCCCCAATGCCCCGTTGGGTGAGAGGGGACTCGGGGAGGTGGTGGAGGAGGAGGAGGCGGCGGCTGTCGGGCTCGCGTGTCTCTCCTTGCGCGAGGAGGGGCAGGCAGCGTGTCAGGAGACATGTGCAATGAGTCTGACTCGGTTCTGGATGTCCTGGCGGCACAGGGGGCACGTCTCTAACTGTAAGGCACACTCCATACACATACCACTGGAAGAAGAGAGGGGAGGAAACACAACATGAAGATTTTATCAACCAATTCTAAGAAAATACTGGGCAGAGAAAAATAGGTTCTTTTTTTGTTTTTAGAGATTTAGTTAAAAATCAAAACCTGAAACCTCTTATTTACAAATGTATGCAGACCCTCAATTCAGTACTTTTGTAGAAGCTAGTAGAAGTACAACTTTGTCTCTTCCTGAGTAAGTCTCTCCTTGCTTTGCACCCATTTAAAAAGTGTCAGAAATCGTAAATAAGGTGATGAACACATACCCATGTCCACAGGGCCGCAGCTCCGTGTCAGCCATGACGTCACAACACAACGTGCAGCAGTTGTCTCGGATGCTAACCTGCTTTAGTAAGGCCAGGCGGCGGTGTCTGGAAAACACAATAAAAACAGATGAACATTTCCATTTACAGGCATGTATTCAAGTCTTGCTTTCCTCCATGTATGAAAATGACACTTTGACGCTACGGATCAGCATGATGGATGTTCTGGCTGGATTGTTTTTCTGTTGGCTCTCATGTACACAGGCTTTCTGACTGTAAATGAAGATGCATTCGTTTGCATTACTAACTTTGCAAAGCCTGTGGCTGAAAGGGTGGCTGAAGTGTGGCAGATGAAGCGTTTGTGTTGATCTGAGATGTTGGTGCTCAAGAGCAACCTCTAGTGTCAGTGAATATTGCATGCTGTACGTAGCCTGTAATGATTATTTTTTTCTGCTCATTACACTGGTTTCTTATTTCCTTTAACACAAATATACATTTGTATAGAAAGTAATATAACTCTAACTTTAGGTTTGTTTCGTGCTGTTTGGTATATCATACAATATGTAGATGCTTATTTTGCATGTTATACAGCCCAATAAACAATATTCAACAAGTAAATAAATGCCAGTTGTGATATCGGAGTAAAGGACTGGTGCTGACATGGACGCATTCAGTTTCTGAAGAACTGTAGAGTGATGAAAGACCTATAAAGATGGTCAATGTCCTCTGGAGCAACCTCAAAACGATGAGTCATGTTTGCATCATGTCTTAACTACGTGTTGAACCCTGTGAGTAAACGAATGATTCACTGGCTATAGGGCAGTTGGGTAAGAAACAATGATAACACATGTTTCTTTCCCCAAAATTTCAGTGTGCTGTCTAATTTAGACACAGTCACTGCAAGAAGTAGTTGTTTCCCTTCGTACCTGGGTAGGATGATCTTTTCACTGGGCTGCAGGGAAGCGAAGTCGTTGAAGGTGCTGAACTTGACAGAGGGTGGGTGACGGAAAGGCTTGGCCCCGAAGTTAAACTCGCACTGCTGGTATGACATAAAGCTGGCTGCAGCGAAGAAACCCGACCTGACGGAGACATAGGCGAAGGGGGAAAAAAAACGGAGGGAGGGTTCGGTTGAAAGAATAATTCAGAGCAAAGAGGGAAGGAGGGAAAAGCAGAAGAACTGAGAGAGAGAGAGAGATGGGAGGAAGTGTGTGGACTGACGTGGCTGACGAGAAGACCTGTTTCTCTGGTGGCAGCTGATGTCCGTTCAGATAAAAGATCATCTGCTTCTTGCTGAGGTCCAACAGGAAGCCAATGGCATCTCCTACACAGGACAAACGCGCAGCAGAATAAACATCTTGATATACAATTAAATATATATTTATATATCTTTCTAGTGTGGTCATAAGTAATGACCATGTGTTGATGTGAGTGTGTAGTACATACCCTCTTTCCAGCAGGAGTGAGAGTGAGGTTTACTGCGAGCATTGTACCAGATGAGCTGCCTGCAGCCATCGTACGCACATGAGTATTCATCATCTCCTATTCCATAGCCCTCCTGTAGCGCACATACACACACACATATACACAAAATGCTTAAGTATTTTTCTGCAGGGACACGGCATGATGAGATGTTCAACAGGAAACACACGGAGGAGGATTACATGGTTGAGGAACTTGCTGTCCTTGGTGGCCCATCCGATTTGCATCACGCCTGACGTCACGACCGTCACCTCGTAGTACCAGACGCCCGAATACACGCAAAACGTACAACGCACGCTCTCAAAGGACGAGGCGTCACATCGAGCCTGATGACGGGAACAAGAGATCAAAAGATCACAACACTCATGAGTTATTCCGATTTTACATACATGAGGGCAGAGAGTATAAAGAATTAAAATATCAATAATTTACATTTCAATTGAAGGCCAGACTAAAAGCTAAGTCTTGAGTTTGCATGTAGACTAACCTCTAGTCCAGTGGGGGAAATCTTGAGGTACTCGCTGACATCATTGCTGTTCAGCATGGCGTTGATATTAGTGAGGTTGACCTTCTCGTAGGTGAACTGACGACCGTCCTTAAGAACTGGACAGACAAAAACACTTAACACCAAATACTCTTTCTCTCATGTACCCAATTAGAGAGACTGTCCCAGTCTCATCAGCCTGTGATGCTACACACACACACACACACACACACACACACAATTTTTGATAACATGGGGCTACTCACACAGATTGTCAAGGCTCCACTGTGAGCAGAAGCCAACCTGCCTCTTCAGGTAGTCGGGATTCTCCGCCCACGACTCCAGGACAGAGAGTCGATTGCTGATACACGATTCGGACACTGTCAGTTTGTTCTCACCTGAGGACGAGAAGCGAAGTTGAGAATGAATGAATAACTAAATACACAACAAAACACAACAATATGGAAACATTATTAAGAAAACGGTACAGCAGCGTGAGCGAACAGAAACCCAGAGTATCTCCAAAGACGAGACTCTGTTCTAAAGATCTGAGCTCAAAGTCAAGAGCACATGGCACGTGTGTTTAGGGTTTGTCCGAATTTTGCCTAGATTGGAAGATGAGGACGCTTCTCTGCAGAGGAAACAGATTCACTTTAAACATGAGCAGATCAGCTGTGTATTTACCAAGCATATTACTGTATTTACTACCGTTAAGCACCAAGTGAAATACCATTCCACTGACTTCAGACCCGGCCGATCGCGCAAAGGCTTTCGCAATGCAGCACCTGACCACACCTGATTTGAAGAGAAACACCCCTTGGTGCTCAGATGGGTGCGTTACAGTGCATTTTCTGTTTACACAATGTCGGCAGGAATATAACACCTATGTTGGTCTGACATGGGCAAAGAAACTTGTATCACGCTTCTATCTCAAAGCATATTTCATATGCAAATGCAACAGCCACCAGGCAAGTAGAAGAAAATAACAGACGAGACACTGGACAGGGGCAGTTGTCATGGAAATGGTAAACAGTATCTCTGCATCAACCTTGCTTTGAGGGAACTTTTTTATTTCACCATTTATATAATTAACTCGTGTTCTGCTGTCTCATCATTTATCTTCCGCCGTTTTAAGAAAATGTATTCATGACACAGTGAGTGAAGCTTACTGGTCTGGGAGAACTTCTCCAAAGCGATGAGAGCAAACAGCATGACAGTCGGATGGGCTTCCGAGCTCTGGGGAAAAACAGAAACAAACTTTTTTACTTCTGGTTAATTTGACAAAAACATGTCCTTTCATTTTAAACACACAATAATCACACAGGTGGTCTTTAAACACATGATATGTGGGGAACTATCTTACTTATGAATCCAGAAATATCCGTCTTTCTATTCTCTCTGTCTGACTGTCCTTCTATTTTTTTTTCAACAAGCACTGATCTTATCAACTTCAAACTTGGCATGTGTATTTCCGAGGGACCCTGGGAAGTGCAGTGTCCTGTTTTGGATGAGCGTTTGTCAAGACTACTCTTTCTGGACATCATCAGAGACCAACAAAAGAATTTTGATAAATGCCATGCACTGACAGGCACCACTGTGTGCTTATGTGTGCGCTAACCAGGCTCTCTAGAAGATACTCAAGAGTTCCAGGGCTCAATAGTCCAATACTGGCTGGTCCTGAAAGACATAAAGAAAAAGAAAAACATTAGAGGGAATATTGACTCAAGGACTTAAATAAAAGCGAGTGTGTAAACGTGGACTGTACCAGCCAGTTTCTCTGCCAGGCATCCCAGGACAGCGGTGGTGTTTCTGTGCTTTGCGGGGTTGAGAGCATCCTGTTGTGCTACGGCCGAACTCAGACTCAACATGTCAGACAGTTTCTGCAGCGCATCCTGGAGACGGGATAAAGAGGATACAGACCATTTACTCTACTGAAGGTCAGGTACACACTCGCTCCTATAAACAATATTCAAACGTTGCGAGAGGAAGGAGATACAGAAGATTTAAACGTAACAAAAATCCATACATGTTTACAAAGGACAATTCTGAGAAAACAGGTCAAGTGGGGGGTAAAATACAGTGGGGGGAAGGGGGGGACACGCACTTACACATGTTTATTCCATTATCCCTGTGGGGACGACTCATTGACATTAATGCTCTCAAGCTTCTAGAATGAGCAGCGACAAGCTCAACCATAAAAAAGTATGAGGACAAGCATCCTTGGGGTGTTGCTCATGTTGGGAAAAAAACATGCTTGTGTTTGAAGCTTTGCATTTTATATTTTAAACATGAAAATTCATTTTGTGAAATATGCTGAATACTTGTAAGCGTATAGAAATCTTGGAAGCAGGGGGGTGAACAAAGTGGGTGGAATGCAGAGGTCAAAAGAAAGAGTAGCAGTGAAGGATGAAGGTTCTCTGGAGCCGAATAAGATTTCCAAAAAATCTTTTTCAATTTATACGCATGAAACACTGACCTTGGTGGGCAGGGGACACTCATCCAATAGAAGGGTGATCACCGCGGGGCCGAGAGGATCGTCCAATGGGATCACTCGAATCAGGGACTGGACGACCTCCAGCCAACCGTCATCTAAGGGAGAAAATGGTTTATTTTGAGATTCATCGAAAAGATGAAAGAAGAACTTCTTTTTTATTTACCTGCTGACCGAATACTTAATATTATTTATCATGGTTTTATTTTTTATTATGTATCCAGTAGACAAAAATACACTTTTACCAAAAAAATTTTAATGACTCAACATGTGATGGGTTAAAACTTGCAGGCATATATACAGTATTTAGTCCTTATATGCAATATTTTCCATATAGATCATCTCACAGTCTAAAGATAAGTCTTCATATTTGTTGATTTTGTTCATTATATCTCCATCTTCCCCCATTTCTGTTTGACATTGTTGTGCAGTTTCTTGAATCTTGTATTGTGTTGTACAGTTGTGATATTAGATGTTCATCACCTTTAATCTTACATAAACCAGTGAATAAAACAGACCAAGTAAATTTCACCTTTCTCCATTTATTTTATTCCTAAAATAGTCTCTGGCCTGGAGATGTCTTATCAAGGTTACATCTTTACAAAGCTAATGTCGAAACTGCACACCAACACCTCCTCCGGCCACACATTTCATATTCTCCTGTGCTTTTTAAGGTGAAAGTTTTTTTGCAAGTGTTAAACCAAACCAACAACCCTAAAGGCTTTTTTCACTTCGGCAAGAACTTAAGAAAACACATTGTTTGACCTGTAAAACAAACATATTTCCACAGACCTTTTTTTCCCGCACATGGGTCAAAAGATTATGTCAATATCATTATCAATTACTTCTTGCCACAGACGTTATTGATGCCTGGATAGTATTTTTTACATTCATCCAGAGGCAGATGTTTCCTTTTCTCTGGCACTTTTCTTCATGATAAATTGATGATTCGTCTGAATGGAACCAGATAACTGTGCTGACATGTCTTCAGGAGACTGTCTCCTGCATTACGATCATTGCGACGCAGCACAAATGCCAAAAAACCCATTTCCTGTCCATTAGGTGACTCAGTAAACAAACGCTCTCATCCCAACCATATCGCTTTATGAAAGCCAAGGGGGTTTATGAATAATGTAACGTGGTAGCACATGTTGAGCAGAAAGTGCCCGTCTTGGCTGACTTGACTTTCTGCTTAGCTTAGGTTCAGTTATCTGAAAGCTAATACACCCAGCCAGGCTGTTGTCAAGCCGCACAAACACAACTCCATGTGAGCATCAAAACACCATATGTGCATCATGACACAAGGCGCTAACATAAAGCATACGCACATCAGCAACTCTCTCTCTCACGCACAGCGTGACCAGACGCACAAGAGAGCAAACACTCTCTTGACCAAAAACAAACACAAGACATCAACTGAACACACAATTGACTCAAACGAGAATCAGGCACGTCAATTTCTGTCAGATAAACAGAAAACAAAGGCCGTCGCAGTCTATTCACTTGCTGCGAACATGAGCAAAAACTCAAGTTTACATCTAGGAGCACCTAACATCTGATGTCTGCAGTGTGAGGTCGTGTCCCTTCCCCAGGTGATGCAATGTTCCTCTGAACTGGGACAGTGTTGGAGAAACACTGAGGCAGCGATAATGCAGCAGGATTGTCAGCAGAAGGCAGGTGGTGTCGCAGCCTCCCTCCTCTTGTTTCTCCAGTTGGACATGAATGGCCTTTTTTTTTTTTTAAACTTCATTAAAACCCACACATCTTTACTCGTGTAGGATTTTATCATTTTGGTCCTCTAAATTGTTTGCAGCCCACAGCTCAAATATAAGACGCTTCAGGCTAAAAACCAGGACACAGTTTTGTCAGTCAAGTCAACATAAGTCACCTTTTCAAATTGCTCTTTTTGAGTTGAGCAAAGGTTTAGACCTTTTCCGATTTTTAAAAAAAGGAATGATTTATTCGCAACAAGGACAAAATCATGTGTTATAAATCCATATTCAGTGTGTGTGGGTTTTTTTTTTACCTGTCTCTGCCATCTCATGCAACGTGATCATGGAGTAAGGGGGTTCTTGGTCACTATAAAAACAAAAGACCACAGAGCATATTTACAGCTTGGCTTAGGAGTGTCTACCTGAATGCTGTACATCACAAGCTCAGCTCTGCATTTAGTGATGTGTGCATGTATTTATGTGCATACTTGTACAAAATCTGCTAGAACACCCTGATTACCTGGTCAGTGCTGGTGCTCTATATACATCAACTCACTTCCTCTCCCATCACCAGACTTACTTGTCCACAAGTGTCCTGATGACAGCCAGCGTGTCCAGCACCAGTCCGTCCACGTTCTGCTTCTTCCGCCGCGGCTCGTGGGGCCCGCGTCCGCGGCGGGGCGGCCGGACCGGGTCCCTCGGCCGACTGCTCCGGGCCTCCCCGGTGTCGGCGCCTACGCCCGCGACGTGATCCGCCCGCCTGGCTTGTCCTCGGGTCGCCCTCGACGAGCCGTGGTGATGGTCCTCCGCATCGCTGTCCTCGCGGCACACGCAGCTGTTGCCCATGGTTCCAGTGGCGGAGACCGCACTGGCGAGGGTCTCCCAGAATGAGGGGAGGGACTTTGAGGAGGAAAGGAAGAGCAGAACCCTCGCAAGGCTCCTGCAGGCACAGAAAGTGATCCAGGCGGCTACTATCATATCATCTGGAGACCTTGCTTTCGGGGGACTCCTGCCCCAGTGGGCTGGCTGGAGTGAGTGTAAATCACCATAGTGTCGTCAAGCAGAGGTGTGGGATAGTTTTGACAGTAACACTATATGGCTAGTTACAGGGACCTGCGGAGGTCAGGTGACGCATCGGTAGGAACTCTGCACATCGCAGACAGCAGCACAAGAGTCAGGTCCAGCTGTCGTTCTGGGCACGCACAGCTGTGGAAGCAACACAGAGAGGAAAAACACAAGAGTGAAACTCTATCCCCGAGTTGTTGTCTGTGCGGCCTGTATGTTTAACTGTCTGACAGCTGATCGTCTGCCGCCCATCGACTAAGCTCAACGCTGGCGGACAACGAGGGTCAATTCCGAAAGAAATGGAAGAAAAAAAAAATAGAAAGCGGAAAGAAAAAAAAAGCTTTAGTTGTCCACCTCTCAAAGAAAAGCAGCCGCTGCACGATGTCTTACTGCTTAAAATGTCCCTGTGTTAACAATGATCCCATTATACACCAGATGTTTGCAAAGATTTACTGTTGTTGTTGTTGTTGTCAAACAAGAGCTCTTCGGCTAGCTGGCTAGCAAGCTAGCCACCCACCGAGCAAGCATTCTTTTTCATACTTCCAAATGAAATACACAAACCTGCACGTATCACTACATTGTTTTAAACCCGGCGTCATACTTACGCTACACACGCGAGCCAAGTACTTGACAAAAACAGGTGGCTAGCTGGCTGGCTGGCTGGCTGGCTAGCTTAGCTAGCTAGCTCCGCTGTGAAGTAGCCAACGGCTAGCTAGCACTAGCTTGTTAGCCAATTAGCGGGACACTCCTTTGATACTGCTGTCAAAGCGACGCGTTAGCTTTTACGTGACTAGCGCCGGTGAAGTATTCCGGGTGGGGGGGACGCGTTCACACGAACCGCCTCGTATTCCGCAACACACCTGTTGCTTAAGTCTTGAAAAGAAAAGAAAAAGAAAGAGCAAAAAGAATCTACACGTTCAACGTGACGGCGATCAAAGGCATCTTACACATTTTTGTAACGACGCTAACACCGCTAGCCGCGTGCTAAGTTCCGTAGCGTTGGCAGCTAACAGCTAACAGCTAACAGGCTGGCCATAATCATCAGCTGTGCTGGATGGAGACGTGAAGCCGAGGGAGGAGGAGGAGGAGAAGGAGGAGGAGGATTTCTGTGGAAGACAACGTCAACATAGAGTCAAGTAGAGTCAAGACCCTTTATTAGAAAACAAAAAACGTCCTCTCTTTCTTTTTTAATCCATCGTTTCTTGTGTAACCTATTAAAATCTGTCACGAAATATTTGTGTTTGTTTGGGTGGTGGTTTTCTTTTGTGAGCACCTCTGATGTTTCTGCACCTTCTAGTATTTTGTGACATTAAAACACAGAAGGAAATACGATCGATGAGTAGAGACAGCTTCAGAATTAAGATCATAATTATAATAAGCAAAAATAAAAACAAACAAGTTACAATAATACTATTATATTAGATGAAAAATGCAGTGTGAAACTATAGCACTTTGAGATTGCTTTTAGCAATGAAAAGTGCTCTATAAATGCAATTTATTATTATTATTATTATAAAGTTGAAACTAGCCACATTACACTATTTGATCACCATGTATACCTTAAACAGGTGTTCTAGTAAAAAAGAAAGGCATAAAGCAAATAGATGCCCTAAGTTCGATTTCTCCCTGAGTCCCTGAACGCAACCCCGTCACGAGACAAAAGAGAAAGAAAAAAACAACTTGTGAAATACATTATAGAACGTTTGCATACAAACGATGCACCAGACAAGTTGGATAATTCCATCAGAAATCAAAAGAGCTTATATAAAATACATGTCATAATTTGGAATTTTTCCATTATAATCATGGTCCCACTGATAGAACAGGATGCAGAATAAAAGTGAGATTTCCTTGCATTGGGGATTGTTTGATGGGAAAAACGAAGCACCTGGATACACAGTTGCTCAGGGGAATCTGCATAGTGTCTATGAATAACTGAAAAGGAGGCAATAACATTAATGAAAAAACATTTATTAACACTAACATGATAAGACAAGCGTGAGGTTGTTCAGGTCAGTGAATCAGAATAATACAGCACAGAGGAAATTGCGGGTATAGACATGCGCGGAGTCCAGGTCCATGTTCCAGGCTGAGATCCTTTAAAAGTCACATTTAAAGTCCCTTCCTGAGTTGTCAAAACAACAATGTGGTTGAACAACTCCAGGTCAGTTTGACGTCGAGGAATTTGTGCATCTGAACTGGCAATCACATAGTTTAACTAAGGTATAGGTAAATATCATTGTTTTAAATACGAGTCGGCTAAATAATGCATCCACAACATGCAGTGAAACAAATGTTACAGACCAAAACTGTTCTTAACCTACAGTCTGAGTTTAAACAATGAGGAAAGGGTACAGCTGAAGGACTAGCATGAAGGGGATTTAGCAAATAATCAATGAGGTTGTTCCTACATTGAAAAGCTATTCTTGCACTGTTTACCTAGACTAGTCTACGCTTAACTTAAGTTAAGGTGAAAAATGTCTCAGAACAAAATGGTTTTCCATGAAATCAAGTAGGTATTTAGATCGTGTGTTGTAAATTGGGATAGTCACACACTCGGCTTCGGTCTAGGGCTGTATTGAAGGTGTTGTCACGGTACATCCCGATTCTGCCCAGGTCTTTGGTGAATCTCTGTGATCTGGGATAGAAAGAAGACGCTGAGCTTTCAAAGGTTGGCGACTGACGACCGTAGTCACTGGCTGTGGTCCTGTAAAGGGGATTCTGGTGCTTCGTTCGAGCCATCATGCACGAGAAAACGGGGTTTCCGGGGCTCACACATGGTTTTGTGTCTTCTACCTGCTGCTCTTGAGACGCAGACATCACTGCAATACCTATAAAATATATAACAGAATTAATCTCAAACCTCAGCTTCAGTACAAGATTATGCAAAAACATTTTTTTTGTATCTCTGCAGAGGTTCTTTCTCATTTTATCACCCATTAACACATCTGTATTAAATAAAAATAACACCAAAGGGCAACTTTTACCAAATGGACCACCGGAAAATGCATTAAGAAGCAGTTGTGTAATGCTTGCATGCATTTCATACATTAAAGGGGAAGTAAGCGATTCTAAAGCAATACACATTTGGAAAAATCAGCGAATATTTACTCTTTTAACATCAGAGATACCTATGTAGCGCCGTGTTTTCAAAATAATTGCAAATTCCTTGTGCACTGTTAAAGATTCCAAGAAAAGATCCTCATATGACTTAATATTTTTATCCTCACTAAACACAAGTAGGCTTATGATTCTTTGATCATTTGAACTACAGTAATCCTTTGATCATACAAACCACATGAATCCTTTGATCATTATGAATTTGACTATTCTTTCGCCTTCCAGATGATGCCTTTGAGAAGCAGATCTGGAAGTCAGAACTTTGTCTACACATTTACTTCTCACTGGGAAATTCAAACATTTCCACTACTGAGAATAAATAAATAAAAACATTGTCACACAAACGGATACTTCCTTCTATTATAGTTATGTAAAATGATTCAGGCTACAATATTTTACTTAGCTTTGCTAATTGCTGTCCCATAGTTACTAAAGGTCAAAGATAGCTAACCTTAGATCTCCAAATATACCGTATCCAATGATTACAACTTAATCTGAATGAATCCCTGCGGTCCCCAGTCTTTATGCAATTTTGAAAAGTTACCTTCATATGCAGGAAAACCAACGAAACAATCTGCCAAAAAGACACACCGTCTTTATTCTACTGTTGGCCACAGCCCCAGCTCAGAGAAGGCCCCGGTTACCATGGAGACGGATAAACGGAAGGTGGAATTACCAGTCTGTAGTGTGACACTCTCATACAGTTTTTTCTCCCCCCCGCCCCCCCGACCTTTCAACTCATTCTTGGTTGTCATGGAGACATATTGTTTCAACGAAACAAAGACAAAAAAGAGTGGAATCATTCAGTGTGTGGTATGTTCAAAAGTACTCCGCCCACCCAGTTACCGTTACCAACATATAATCATTTTTAATATTTTCAAATCCCCGTCAAAACCGGTTATTATAACCAAAGTCCGCATATCGGCTTATGTTAAAAACTCTCATTAACCAACGCGACTGAATTGGCTTTTAGAAAAACCTGTATCTTCCCACAGCACGCGAAGGCATCATTAGTGACATCATCACCAAGCGTCAACTGCCCTTACGCACAACTACCGCGCCTCAAACGTCTAACTTGCAATTTTAACAAACCCCCCCGGAACGCGACTGTCCACAAGTGCTGCAGTGAAGTAGGTGAAGCAGTTAGCTCGAGGCTAGCTCGGCTACAGGGGGAGGATACCTGAGCAGCTCGACCGGGGGGAGGAGGAGGAGGAGGAGGAGGAGGAGGAGGAGGGGGTTCTGCTCCGAGGATGGACAGCGAGATCCAAAGAGACGGGAGAGTCCTGGACCTCACCGACGATGCCTGGAGGGAAGACAAGCTGCCTTACGAGGATGTCACCATCCCTCTGGTACGTGTTGATGTAGTGTCATACACAGAGTGCTGCTAGCTAGCATTCGCAGTTTGTTTACAGTAAAATATAATATATTATTCAGCTGATATATATATATATATATATTTATTGATGGCACTAGTGAGAAAATGAGCATAAAACAAACCACATGTTTGTTGCTCAGTTGGTATGATGAGACCTGTCTGACCTGTCTCGATAACATCACACTGATGATCTCTACCATCACACTGTTATCAAAGTGGGGCTGCGGCTAACGTTTCGTTTTCAATAATCCATTAATCTGCTGATTATGTTCTCGATTAATCGATTAGTTGTTTGGTTCATTAAATGTCAATCGTGTTTCCCCAAACCACCAAGATGATGTTTTGTTTTGTCCACACACCAAAGATATTTAATCTACTGTCACAGGAGCAAATAAACCAGAAATATTCACATTTAAGAAGCTGAAATCAGAGAATTTTTAAATAAAGACTACTTGAACCGATTAATGGATTATCAAAATAGTTGGCGATTAATTTAGTCATCGATTACTAATCCATTAATTGTGTTGCAGCTCTATATTAAAGCAGAGTGAACTGTGATGGATGGAACTTCTTTGCATCCCGCTCTTCTTCTTTCCCATTTGGAATCTTATTTCTTTCCCTGTGCTCTCGTCAGAGTGAACTGCCCGAGGCCGAGCAGGACAACGGAGGATCCACGGAGTCCGTGAAGGAGCAAGAGATGAAGTGGACGGATCTCGCCCTGCAGAGCCTCCACGAAAACACACCGAGCACCGGCAGCTGAGAGACTTGGGACGGGAGAAGCCGCAACCAATCTCACGGCCACAGAGACTGAATTACAAACAGAACAAATATGTCCACAAAATAAATTGCTCCTCACCTTGTACTTTATCTCATGCATTTTTTTGAAAATGACATATCGTGTCCTCATATTCAAGTTTTTTGTCTGGCTGCCTCTGCCATAAGCTTGCGAACGTGGTCATGCGACCCGTCCCCCAGTAGGGCGGAGGGGTGTCGGTAGGAGCCCCCCAGACGATCCCAGAGTGTAAAGTATTGTCCGTAGTTGTAGTTGAAGTGGAGGTGATGGTCGACGTGGTGAGCAGCGCCGTTGATCAGACATATCAGAGGCTCGGGGATGCGGTAGTCTCCGTCGTGTATGGAAATGGTCCAGAAGTTGACAAAGACGAAGAGTGAGAGGTAGACCACCTGCGACGCAAGTATCCAAAATGAAAAGATGTAAACATCACGTCAATGTATTCTGTGACCTTTGCTATGTCAACGTATATCCTCACAATCAATTCAGCTCGAGAAAAGTTGAAGTTAAGTGCAGCGAGGGAGGATTTTGTCACTCCTCAAACCTCAGATCTACTATAGAATTATATTTTGTAAGGCGTGACGGTCGGACCACCACCTTGTGCAGGGGGAAGATGAACGTGTAGACGTGGTAGGGTAAGCTCTGCAGGAAGCCGTCAAGTGGGTGGAAGGCGTGGCTGGCGAATGGCGTAGGGACCTTGAAGATGTGGTGCTGCTTGTGTAATTGCTGTGGGGGAGAAAAACAAGAAGTCCCAAAAAATTTAGAGGGGAGGAAAGAACATGCAAACAAGGTTCTCTGGTTAAAATTAGTAATTATTATGGCAGCATTAACTTTCATGAAAATTTGAACAACCTAAGTTGTCAGACAGATTTGCAGTTCAGATGTTGATCCCCTGACTTGCCAATACCACTTTCACATTCGCCTCCCACCAACTAGAAGTTGATATTGTACAAGCCATTGATGTTTGTTGTTAAAATATTTGTATTTTTGTTTAGATTTTGCATTATTTTTGGATAATTGGAGGTGGTAATTAGATGCACAGGGAGGGGTGTGTGTGTGTATATACGGGCATATGTCACATAGGAAATGGAGGTTCACAGGTAGAGAGAGAGAGAGAGAGAGAGAGAGCTCACTGTTCTCACCAGCACCAGAACAGAACGGCAAGAGATCAACACGCTACAATAATCGTATGGTTTGTTAACTATCTGCCCAAACAACTTCAATAAACAACAGGCTGCACTGAAATACTCACAAGTGGAAACTCTTGTACTGGGTCTGTGTATAAGAACACCTTCAACCTACCTGTGTAATAACGGCAATTCAGGACAAAGCGGGACGCTGATGGACGGTGGAAAGTTGCCATTAGAGATATGGAGTAATAAAGACCCTTACTTTCATCAAACCTCTGATTTTTTTGAACAAGACATTGACATACCGTCAGCCTATAGTGAGTTATTAACGCGTACTTATGATTCATTGGAGACGTGTACTCTATTCTGCCTTTAGGTCTGTCTTGGTCTCCACCAACTTCGCCTGCCTGTCGGCTGTTTGGACCTGAGCATGTAGCTGGCGCACAGTGAGTGAATTCATCAGAGCTCTTTTCACCTTGTAAACGCTCTTATGGTGCAGGCAGCGGTGTATCCAGTAGATGCTCATGTCGGTGAAGAACAAGAAACTGGCGATGCTCAGGATCACTCCAGGCCAGCCTGAAACGGAAAAACAAACCAGTAAGTCTCCGATTATTTTATCCCCTTGCTCATTATATCGGAAATGTGGGATTCATGGCTGGATTTCAAGTCAGTAAATCACCGTTTATTTTCTAGTATGAGACAAAGTGTCAGTTCGTTTCCAATCAATCATGGGTTTTATGGGAACCCTGGTTCACCAACCCCTAGTTTATTTTTTCTTTTAATTTAGAGTTTTCTCACCCAGATAAGAGTCGCTGATGTTGTTGTACAGTTTGCTGTGTCCCCTGACCTCCCAGAAGAAAATGGCTACTGTTGGGAAGCTCATCCAGAAGATAGAGACGATTCCAAGCCGGATCTCTTTTCTGACCTGGTCCTGTCATTCATCAGAGACATGAGGTTAGGATTTGGGGAGTGGGTGTTTTCTTTGGGATTGAGTTCTGATGTTATCTTAAGTAATAAAAAAAACAGAACAGTCACACACACACACACACACACACACACACACACACACACAAACCACCAGTTAGTTCATTGACTTGTAACTGGTCTGTGAACACGCAGCGTCGTCCATTAGACAGCCTACCTTAATGAACTGTGGGTGTTTCATGAGCTTGTGGTCAAACACGTAGTAGAAGTTGAGAGCACCGAAGCTCAGGTAGAGCAGCTCTGCTCCCAGGGTGGTCACCACCCACAGACTGACGATCTGACGCAGAGCCTCGTCCTCGGGCCACGAGGTCGGGTAGACGTACAGAGTGAAGATGTAGTGGTCGGCGATGTTCAGCACGTGATCCATGATAAAGTCTGTGGGTTAAAGGAAACGAAGGTGTCAATGTTGCTCTTCACCACCACGATAAAGACTACTATGTGTGAGAGAGAGAGAAATAAGAAGTGAAAGAACTGGCTGAAATTTCCTAGAATTTTAACCGAGGCAAAAAACTACAAACACACAAAGGTGCAGTAATGTTTCTCTCTGAGAAGACAGAGTGAATTTCTGATATATAATCTTGCATAGTGACCTTCATTTTGTCTATCATTGACATGTTTCCACAAGATAAACTTGACCGAGAGAGAGGCAGCTTATACAGGCATGAACAGAAAAACCGTGATAGACGATGTATCGCACGAAGCAGAGAAGCAACATGACAAAGACCTCTGAGAGAATCAACGCATCTTTAGCCGTTTCCTTCCAAGTCTACAGAACTGGAAACATCAATGGCAGTCAACAAATTTTTTATCAACACTTGAAGCACAATGGGAGAAATCCGTCATGCTGTCTATAAGGAGTCTTGTACAGTTGAGATAAATAATATTATGGAAACATGACAAGTAAAAATTGAATCATCATCTATCCGACGTTATCAATAATGATCAATAACTGATGTAGATCAGTTTTGCGTCCGTACCTGTACAAGGGACCACTGTTCCAGGGAGTGCGACGATTCCAGTGCCACAAAACTGCCTGTGGCTGTTAGTGAAATTTTTTTTAACCGTTTGACGACCAAAGTCCTCCTGACTTTGTTTCTTTGGTTATCAAAAGCTGCTTCTGATGCATTGTTCAACTTCGTTGATAATATCCACCTTAATCCCAATCAAGACTATATTCAACCATTCGTCTCTACATGTCAGAATTACCATACAATGAGGAATCCTCTCAGTGAGAAGCTGAATAATACTTAACCTGAATTTTTCAGTTCCTTTATTTTTTAAATATTCTTTATACCCCATTTTAGTAGATTTGTATGGCTAATTTATCACTTTTAATTATGATGAATTAGGCATGAAAATGTATTACAATGCATATAATGTATAGTCTATGTATAATGTAAAATAAAATAAAATTACATTTGCCTGCACTGTAAAATACACAAGTACTGAAATCAAATAGGATAACAATGATTCTAATCACCTGCTGGAGGACAACTACATTAACTACCATGTATTAAGATTCATTTGAATTTTTAATTAAAACTCCAATCAGCTGTTTTGTACACTTTTTTAAAAAAAAGAATTATTTCTGTAAGGATTTTTCTTTTTTTTCTTCTTCAAAACAAGTTATTGCTAATGAACTAACCTGCTTTAGGACCAGGGCCAGATGACCAATTCATTGGAACCTTCCCAGAAAAGTAGTCGCGTTCCTCTTCACCCTCAGCATGTCCACGACCACCAGCATATGATTTGTGACATGAGAGCACGTGACCAGGTGTGAAGTGGCAAATCAACCGCACACCGCTAATATGACTTCACCGTGCATTCCAATATGTCCCCCAGGAAGGTGCTTTGATTTTTCTTCCTAGAAGAAGGCAGTTGAGATTCAAAAGGGGACGCACGCTCCTCTTCGCTTGATTATTGCTGGCAGCTTCCTGGAAGACTCAAATGTGAGTCGTGGTGGAACAAGATCCCAGCGTGCTCGGCAAATAACAGGGAGCTCGGTGAAAGCGAGAGGCGTGATCCTTACAGACGGTTCCTGCTCATTTCAGTGCAGCTACAGTGAAATAATCTTGGTTATTATGCCAGTTTGCTGGCACGTAGTTCATTTCTTCCCAAGTAATGGACTGTGGTTCATTGCAATATGAATTAATCTCATGTCTTTTATAGCATATAATCACATTAATGACTCATGTGCCATCTGAATTTGAATCATAGCCATTTAAACCACACACTTTTGTGAACCACTTGCAGGGGGTTAGCATGTCATTTTTTGCAGTGCATGTACCCTCCCATGGGGGGGGCTGCAGGATCAAGTTCCCCCCCGAGAGGTCTGCCCTTTGCACACACACACACACACACACACACAAACACATACACACATACACATGCACACACACACACACACACACACACACACACACACATACACACACACACACACACACACACACACACACAAACACACAAAAGACACGCACACACACACACACACACACACAGGCATGCACCAAAAATTAAATTTGAGTTTGACCAGGACGAAAAAATGTGTGGAATTGTAAATGATCTGTGAGTGAGCATTTCCAGCGTGTAACTCAGTGAGAGTTGGACAATGTGATCTTTTATTGTCAAAGAGTAAATAGGAACGACACCTGCAAAGGCAATCTGAAGACGCTTTCACACACAGAGTTTGTCTTTCCATTCTATTTCTGTCTGCAGCTGAGGATTTTTTTATTTCCTCCATTATCACATTTTTTCCTCATCTTATGACCTCGCAAGCATCTTTAATACGCACCTATTTTTTTTCTAGATCGTGAACAGGTGGCAATGAATTTTGATTTACTGACTGGATCTAATATTAGTAAAGAAAGGTGTCGTTGTGTTAAAATAATGATATGTTTAATTTAACCTTGAGCAGAACTTAACCGCGTGCTATGAGATGAAATTAAACAATGATTACCTGATTAAAATGTGACCAAATTACTCGGAATACATGAAGAGTATATTCTGGAGAGTACATCTCTCAATGAATGTGGAGCTGTCTCCCTCTAGAGCTCTCTGACACAAACAGCAGCTCCTTCATACTGTAACTGTAAAGTCACTTTTCATGGTTGTCGCCCTGGATCTCCCAGAATATAAAGGAGGAAATCATTTCAATCTGGACTCTGGTTTTAGAAAAACAGAAAATATGTAGAAGTACTGCCAAATAAAAAACAAACTAGTGACACATGATTTGTAAACAATGGATGAATTACAAATTAATATTTAGAAGTTTCTAAACCGGAACCCAAACTGAGTCTCAACAGACAAAATGATGAAGCAGGGCTCACTGATACTGATTAACACTCCATGTCATGACAATGACTAACAATGACTCAGTTTCACATTTACTGAAACTGAATTACAGAAACGAGTTTCAGGCTCAACATGCTGATCATTCAGAGATGTTTAACATTCTTACTTTAAGTTCCCTTAAAGTTATTTTCACAGTTTCTCCTGCAGCGTCAAATACACATTGAAAGTGCAAAAAACTGTTATTAACTCACATTTTTATGGTTGTACAATGACACAGAGAGGGGAATTTCACCGGTGTATGATTACACTTTTATAATTTTGTCTTCCTTACAATATGTGGCATCTTAAATTTTAAATTTTAAACCTAAAATTTCATTTTGAAAGTTCACAAACAGGTTATTGGATTTGATTCCTGAATGTGGTCAAGTTGTTTGTCTCTGACCTACTCAATAAGATAGTAACATAAACAATACATTATATAAATACAGCATATAGGTTGATTGTAATATTTTTTCCTCAGGGATCACATGTCATGTTTTTCACTCGTTACACTCTGCGATTTTGCATTTTTAACATCCTGTTATGACTCAGCACCTTATGTGACATTTACTGTCAGTGAAGAGTGTGTGGAAATTTTTCCCAAAGAAGGTAGCGAGCGCAAAAAAAAACACACGGCGTTGCCTTCAGGCTCCCTACACAAGCTCCGTCATCCGATAATATTGAATGTGCGTAGTTGCATACCAGTGGAAACCTGAGCTGGTTTAAACCAAAAAAAAAAAGAACATATGAACATACAGTCATTCACATGAGAGTGCAGTAATGTTATTGTTGAGGCAAGCATGCTAATTATCGCCATGGGATTCAAAACAATAGGGAGTCTTCTAATTTAGTCTAACATTGTCAATTTTAATTTTTAAAAAGGTGGTAATGCTTTCAAATATTACATATACTTTCTTAATTTATATTAAATTAAGAAAGGGGTTGTATTATATTTCATATAATACATTTCATATAATACACTCGTATGGTCTGTGGAGAATCACACACAAAGAAAATCAGCCACTTGTCACGCGCACTATTGCACGGGATTTCCGTATTGCCGACAGCACACGGTCCCTGAAGGCAGCATCGCTTCAATAGCCTGTTTACTTCGCTTTGCCGAGCGGCGCGGCGTGAAGGGCCGCGTGCAGAGCTGTGGGAGCGGAGCCATGACAACACACGGCGGGTCACAGTCGTACCGCGTGCACAGATCCGAAAACACTAGAAGGAATAGTTTTTGAATTGTGGTGATTTACATGCGATGGGGAGATAATAATTATTTAGAAAAAAAAACGACTCCTGACCAGAAACTACTCGTCAGCACTTATTGTTGTCTCGTCTTGGTTATTGTTGAACCAAACGATGAAATTGACTCTACATTATCGAGACAAAATAACAAAAACAAAGTTTTTTTAATTTAAAAGATCGCATATGAACTGTAAACTGCGAGGCAGGCTGTACGTTGTGCGTTTGTCTTTTATTATTAAATTTGGGGGGTATAATCAACGACTGGATTTATATGATATCCTGTAATCTGTGCACATACTTATGAGCCAGATATCCGAGAGTGAACTATATAAGATACTGTAACAACCGACCGATTATTTGAGCACAAGCGACCTTAACACACATTTCTACGATTAAACTAAAAATAAACGTGATATAAATAATTTTACTTCAAAGGGATCCCATGTGTCGTCTGATTTTTTAAAAACATTTTTTTTACCGTACCATTGAAAGCATCCAGTAAGCTCAGCATCATTTCCGCCATGTGTCAGTGTGCAAAATCAGACCAGATCTTTTTACTCATATTATTTTTATGTGTGTATATACATATATATATATATATATATATATATATATATATATATATATATATATATATATATATATATACACACACACGGACGAACTCACTCGTGGCCACACACGTTTAAAACACATACATAAATAATAATATCATATTGGAGGACGCTGGTGGTATTTCGTGCCCATATTTTGGACTATATGAAAATGAAGATCATGATGAACTTCAGTAAACTTTGTTCCATAGGCTACACTCCCCTTGTATAATCAGGTCTTCCTCCGCGTAAACACATTCATTATTCCGGGGTTTATTGTCTCCGGTGTGTGTGTGTGGGGGGGGGGGTTGTTGTTGTCCGGGGGTCTTACATAATTTTCAGACGACACTTCACATCGTCCTGACCTGGGAATCTGTCTGCCCCCGTTTCCTCACGAGTGGTAAAAGTCGTCGTGTGCACAAACGCCTTTGTGGCGGTCACGCTACGTGCCGGTGCGCAGCGCGGGAGGCGGCAGTTTTGCACGCGGCCCCTCGTTGTCCCGCCGCTATAAAAGCGGCGCCCGTTCTCTGTGATATCACAAACACCTTCTGACTCGACCTGAGATTCAACTGCTCATCTCTCTCTCTGAACGAGAACCAGACGCCAAGTGATTAAGATGGACCCCTGCGACTGCTCCAAGAGTGAGTACCTCTCTTCATCACTGATGAAATCAGTGGGGGGTTTTTTTAAGACTACCTGTTATTATCGGACAACACGAGGTTTTAATCTGCCTTTGCCATTTCTTCTGTGTTTTAGCTGGAACCTGCAACTGCGGTGGATCCTGCACCTGCACAAACTGCTCCTGCACCACCTGCAAGAAGAGTAAGTCCTTAAATCTATCTAATATCAAACAGCAGTGCACTGGTGTTATATAATCTGAACCACTCTGGGGTGTTTTTTACCCCCAAATCCACAAATTATGTCTCATGGTGATGTGTACTTTATTTAAACAAAATCTGCCCTTTAGTGTGTTGTATTGGATCACTTTCCTTAACATGAGGCAACTACGCAGGTGGCTCAATTAGCCATATCCTCAAAAGGTGTCAATTCAAACTTGTTCCTGCAAATTAACCAATTGTAAAAGATCAATATTTAGTTAGTAGTTTAGGTGCACCTGCTGTCTTATTTCCTCATGAGTATAAAGCCGAGTTTGACTGCGGTCCTATCCCGTCACTAATGGAAACTCTGATCCCTTTAATTGCAGGCTGCTGCCCATGCTGCCCATCTGGCTGCACCAAGTGCGCCTCTGGCTGCGTGTGCAAGGGGAAGACATGCGACACCAGCTGCTGTCAGTGAGGCGCCCGCACCATGATGATGGAGCCCATTTGCACTGATTTGCCATTGCAAAATGTCTAAAAGGAGAATCCTTTGTTTTGTGTAAATATTAATAAAAATCAACATGTTACTTCATATTTGGTTGTCCTGTTTTGCAATGCTGTGGTTTCAAATGTCATTGTATATAAAATGAGTTGATTGATGTGACATTGGGTGTGCTGCAGTCGCCAAGGTCAGACTCTTAACAGGGAGGTGGAGTTTGATGGCTGAAAGTAAAAGTAGCTTTTGCTCCTGATTTCAGCCTGGGGGAAACTTATCACCACCTGACAGGGTCAAGCTCATTTAGTAAATGACTCTCAATTCTCACAATGGCTTTACATAGAAATGTAAATTACAAACTGCCACAAGCTGTGGAGATATCTGGGCCATGTGACAGTTAAAATTGTGAACCCTCTGCAACAACCTGATTTCTGCAATAATTGGTCAAAGTCTCGGATCATTTGTTACTTAAGCTACCACAATTAAAACTCTGCTTTTTACTGAACATTAACACTACAGTCATGGTAGGTAAAAGAACCCTTGAATTTAAAAACTCAAATCTCCTTTGGAAACTAGCACCTATGCTAACTGCTGATCAGATCTCCCTAGGGATCACGAGGCTCGAACTGTTCTTCCGACAGAACTGATTCAACTTAGCCTTTTCTGGTGTGAACGGCTCTTTTTGACATTCTGCACAATCTCTATTGGTTTAATGTCTGGGCTCTGATGGGTCCACTCTTAAAGTTGTATACTCATTGTATAAAGTAATTCCATACATTTACTTTGTGCCCAAGCACCGATAAGGATGATGCATGTTCTTACTAAACAATTCAACCTATTGAGACCAGTGGCTTTCTCCGTGGCGTCGTTTTTTCATGTCATCTTTGAGTGCACATGTTTTGTGACAGTGAATATCTGAACTATTCGGGAGTTCTCAAACAAGAAATGAATAACTATTTAAATAGTACGCTTAAATGGAAAGCATGACACTGGTTTGTGTGAAGAATGTAAAAGTCAAGAAACAGTAAAGCATGTCATCAAATGCAATATTTAAGGACACTCAGGGCATGTGGGACATTATTTATGCAGTATTTATTTTCTTGGGAAAAAAATGGAATCATTAGGAGAATATAGAGTAGATATTTTTATTTTTTGTTTGTCTGTTCCTGGGTTGTTGTTATTTTTCTCAGAGTAGAATTAACCATCCTGATCCACAATTCATTTCAGAAGGTGGCAGTAATGCACATCTAAAAGTTGTTTGCCAAGCGCCATAAAAAAGCAGAAGAAGAAGAACTCTATTATGCATACTCAATACAGATTTTAATTGCCATGTATTTGCTGCTTGTGCTGTCTTGAGCGTGACTGCAGCAAGACGGAACCTTCCCATCGGGCGGAAAGAAAATTACACTGTCGGAACGGTAACAGCGACGGACACCGGAAGTGTTGCGTTGTGTCTGTTGTTCGGCAGTTTCTTAAACGCAAGTCTTGTTGTCGTCGTCATGGCGTCTCAGTAGAAGCGTCTGGTTAAACATTTCCGTTATTAAAAACTAACTTAAGCGGCTGAAAATGCCGAAGGTCGTGTCCAGAAGCGTCGTGTGCTCGGACACCCGGGACCGAGAGGAGTACGACGACGGGGAGAAGCCCCTGCACGTCTACTACTGCCTGTGCGGGCAGATGGTGCTGGTGCTGGACTGCCAGCTGGAGAAGCTCCCCATGAGGCCCCGCGACCGGGCCCGCGTGATCGACGGCGGCAAACACGCGCACAAGTTCTGCAACGTGGAGGACGACGAGAACGCCTACATCAAGCGGGCCGAGGGCATCGAGAAGCAGCACCGCAAGAAGTGCGGCAAGTGCGGCCTGCTGCTCTTCTACCAGCACCAGGAGAAGAACAACGCGGCCACCTTCATCGTGGACGCGGCCGTCGTCAAGTTCGGCCAGAGCTTCGGCAACACCAACGTCTACAGCCAGAAGCCGCCGGAGGCGCCGAAGAAGGTGCGCGTCATGATGACGAAGCGCACCAAGGACATGGGCAAGTTCAGCTCCGTCACCGTGTCCACCATCGACGAGGAGGAGGAGGAGATCGAGGCGCGCGAGGTGGCCGACTCGTACGCGCAGAACGCCAAGGTGATCGAGAAGCAGCTGGAGCGGAAGGGCATGAGCAAGAGGAGGCTGCAGGAGCTGGCCGAGCTGGAGGCCAAGAAGGCCAAGATGAAGGGCACGCTCATCGATAACCAGTTCAAGTAGACGGGTCCCGCACACTCACTGAGACGGTCTCCCTGTGGGGGTCCTCACCTCCTCACCTGGTCTGTCCTGTACTGACCCAGCGGCTTGTCTGGGGCAACAGTGGGCAAAGTGGACGAGACTGATGAAGTCTGTGGGTGCTGCATATTAAGATGCTGATCTTAAAGAAGATTTTATAGACATTACTATTTTTTTTAATGTTATTTTGTACAAAATTTATTACAAAAACAAAATAAAAACCCGTTCCCGTATGCTCCAGGTGTTTCCTCTTGATGTACTGGTTACCATGGTAACCCTGTCCTGCGAGTCCAGAAGAGGGTCTTGAAAGAATACTGTCAGATATTTCATAGAGGCCTGGGAAATGGGAATTGGTGCTCGCCTCTTAAAAAGAATGCTGCCCCACCCCATAGAAATCGTTTGCAATCCTGCTGACAGAAAGACGAACTGCAAAAATTATTAGAAACATTTTTATTTATCTGCATTTTGAAAACAGGATTTCAGTATCTTCTACTTCTACCACAGAAGATATTTGGATTTGAGAAGCAGATACGTAAAACATAGACTGAAAGCACCAGAGCTTCTTCAGTCTCAGGCATTTATTAACATAATTGAAACACATTCATTCGTCCACAAACTGTACCTCTGCCTTATTAGGCAATTCATTCTAATAGTAACTTCTTTCTTATAATTTCTTTTTTATCATTTGGTATCAGATCATGTTAATATTACTTATTGTAATGGTAAAAATAGTTTTTATATGACCGACATTCTTGGCTCTCTGTGTCAGATGGTGATTCATGGGAAGATGAGGAAATGTAGGACAGTGTCTAACGACCAGGTCACAAAATGTGGGTCACAAAAACCCAGGCCATATCAGTAGAACAATGTGTTTTGTAGACTAGATCACAACTTGGCCACAGTTGCATCAAATTAAAAATATTTAGGGCTGCAGATGTAGCTGTTCCCTCGGGAGTAAAAAGCAGAACTTTTAGAAATATGTTTAATGGCTATACAAAAAAATGTTAAATTTAAAGTCATTTTACATTTCATCACAGGAAATTGATGAGTAACTGATGGTCCAAAATGTTTAAATACAGTATATAAATATTTTAATATTTTCTAAAGTTCAATGTATTCATGAATAGACGGATTTAGAGGTCAAATGGCTATGGAAGTACAATTGTGTTTTGTTTGTTTTTTGTGGTCATTTTACAAAAATATTCCTGGTGGAACTGATGATATCAACAATGGCGTGAATAATGAATAAACTGTAATTATTCACATCAGTGCATTTTTCAACATGTCTGCAAGGTACCTCTCGGGTTTTAGCATAGGGCATCCAGAGACGGTATCTTTATTTCTTTATTGTTAGTTTCTTGGGAGTATTTTGTCAGTTTTTCTGCCATACAAAAAGTAGAGTAGGATCCTACAAGAGTAGGATCGGGTCATCACAAGACTAACTCTTGATATCAGAGACCCCGGACCCTGGAGATCCGGCCATGTTTGGGTGACAGATCCCTGTGTTTTGCAGCACACAGTCACACAGGCACAATTGTGGTTTGTTGTACAACACAGAAAACAGTTGTCCATACTGTTTATATAATGAAGCAGCTCTGGGGGGTTTTAACTCCACATGACCAGATCTGTCCTGACAAAGCAACAGACTGTAGCATGGAAGCAGGCACTTTATCATCAGCCATCTGGGCTTTGTGATCTAACCAACAGTCACTGTTTTATTGGGGTTAAAGAAAATAACAGCTAAATATGTCTGTGTTTTCATAATTCTTGTGTTACATTGGTTTGACTTTCCCTTTATCGCCTTTCTTAGAACATGTGAATCATGTGCACATTAAGATTTAAATCGCTATCAATTCTTCCAGCTCGATGATGAATGATATGCTGACATCATTTTTTTTTAAACTATACGTGAAACAGAGCTGGTGTTGGTGTGTTTTCTTATCCTGGATTATACACCAATCATTGTGATTATACACCTATCCCATGAGCAATGGGATCTAGAACTTGTCTTGTAGTTTTAATCATCTTCCATGGCTTAATTTCTTGTCTAAGTAAAAAAAATAACATGGATCAGCCGCCAAGTTATACCAGTTTACTGTTTTAATGTGGCTTTCGGTGTGTGACTCCATTCTCATGAGCGATGTCTGGGGAGAGGCACAAACATCAAAAGAGGGAAACAAACAATTCAATCTTCATATGACCCAGTGTGTAACCGGACTCCAGAGATAAAAATCAGTCTACTCATTTACTAACTAACATTGCACTTATCTCCCTTGACCCGACTATGTTTGGTGCTTCGTTTAGCCTGAACTCCATTCAGCTGTTATTATTTCATATGACCTTGTTAAGCTGAAAGGAGTAAAGCAGTGTTGCATCACTTTCTGGCCTTGAACATTTTCAAGGGTTAGGAACTTTAGGGCATGCGGGCCTATCAAATGAACAAAGAGAATTATGTTGCTCCTTTGGACATTAAATATCAATTATTTTTATTTTAGTTGGAGTTTTATTACTTGTACTTTGAAAAGCTGATTCTGATTCTTTTTTTTCTAAATTATTTTTGTAGTCTTTTAAGATCTAGAGAATCATGTGAAGGATTGTTTGGCCTTGGCGGATGTATGCACTCTCATTTTAAATGAGTGTTTTTTGTCCTTGTTTAATTTTTTTACTTGTCTAAAATGTTAATTAGCATTCTTGCTAACTCCAGCATACTTACATTTGGTCATCATCATCATCATCGTCATCATTTTTCATTAGTATGCTTGTTCCTTATCAAATAACCAACAAATTAAAACACACTGAGTGCCATTCTAGTTTCAAAAAACAGTCGTTTCACTATAGTGCAGTAGGATTCCGTCATCCTGTCCAGCAGGTGGCGCAGCGGAGTTTTCTAGCGTCCTGACAATAAGCGAGGAAGCGTAATATCCGGTACGGACCGAGGTATGGTCCAATCAGCGTCGACTCCAGAAGTGCCGGGGCAAATAACATGATTTGATGCATGTTGTGTCGCTGAGCTAACTCGAATAAGAGGCACTTACTGAAAATAGCGTTGACCGGAGGAATACAAACAGGACGATACTAACATCCACCCCATACAGCAGGTACGAGGTTTGTCTGCTTCCGACCACGTGTGGTGAAATATTAGTTATTTAAGTTGAATCAACTGCGAGCATGCGAGACAACGTTAGCCATTTAGCCCGCTGGCTAACTGCGGAGCGCCATTCATTTTGGCACACTGCTAAAAAAAAAAAGTGAGGGGGGAAATAAAACGAGAGTGTTGTTAAAATCATCAGTCTGGTTTCTAAGCAACTGGAAATACATACCAGACTGTGTCTTGTTGTTGTTGTTATTATTATTATTGTTGTTGTCACATGTGAGGCGAGTTCTCTTCACCAACCTAGCTAGCCATGGTGTTAGCATCATGCTAAGGCTAAGTTACTATGACAGACGCGGAGCTCCATGCGCGGGCTGCAGGTGTCAGTCTGTTTATATCAGCTGTCCAGAAGATTGTCCTGGGACCTGTTTGTCATTTATACTCTTAACCACGCGTGGTCAAATCAAACTATGTTTGACATGTGCCCCAAAAAAACATCTTACTTTTATTTTGAAAGGTTTGTGGCAGCTGTCAAGTGGTTGGACGTGGAGGCACAGTGAAGTCTGTGAAACATTTAGCTATACTGAAATTAGGGTTTTCTTATTTTGGTTTTAAGTTGCTAATGTTTCAGTCAGTGACTGTTTAAAGACAACAACCTTCACTCTTGCTACATACATGGTGACCAACAGGTCTGTACTGCAGCTTTATTTTGCCTCTGTCTTGTGAAATATGCTATTAAGTGAAAGTGAAATATGCTATTAAATATCGGACAAATCATGATGCTTCATCATATTAAAGTAAAAATCCTGTAAATCCAATTGGAGTTATGTCCATTGATATGACACACTGCCTTCAGTGGCCTGATTCGACCAGAAATACTGAAGAAATCACTTATGTGTTCAAATTTATGTTGTCTCATTGTATTTATAATCTGACTTCCTCATGGATTTATTTATTGTGATTTAAAAAAAAATAATAATGATAACCCTAGTAGGAGAAAGCCCCTTATATTGAAGCTAAAAGTTGGCCCTGTCACTGTCCACATAGTCACAGTCCTCACTTTCACTGTATCTGCCACCCATATTTTGATTTAGTCCAAATGCACTGATGTTATATTTACTCATTTAAACTTTCCTCCTCTCTCTGTATAGAGGTATGGACGCAGAGGGCTTTGGGGAGCTGCTCCAGCAGGCCGAGCAGCTGGCCGCGGAGACGGAAGCCGTGTCAGAGCTGCCGCACGTCGAGAGGAACCTCCAGGAGATCCAGCAGGCGGGAGAGAGGCTCCGATCCCGCACGCTGACTCGCACCTCACAAGATGCTGCCGACGTCAAAGCGTAAGAGAAAATCTCTGTTGTTCCATTATTCTTGTTAAACATATGCACTAAACTACGAAAACATCTGCATCTGTTGGAAATTGTTTCGGATCCCCTGATTCTCTATGATTCAGTTATATCATGGTTATATCAGATGAATACCAGTATTGCTTGTAGTGCTTCTCAGAATTTATGCTGACAGCGTACCTTTCTCTCACATTTCAACAAGTGAGCAACACTGTTCCCTGAATATATATTTTAAAGTGCGCATTATGAGCTACTGAAATATTTCCTGGTTATAACACTGAATTTAGGATTTTTTCCTGGCAACTGCAAAAGGGTGTCATCTTTATGTACATTTGAAAAAAATATATAAATCCTACACAATACAGCTACAGATGGACTGTCTTTCATGATCACTTTGAGAACCGGGGCAGAAATTGAACATCTGCTCACTCAATTCTTCCTCACTGCTTGTATAAGGGTTTCAGCCTGACATCTGTAGACAGCTGGATAGCTAGGGTTAGCCCCCCCCCGGCTGGAACAGAAATGTTCCCTCGTCTTTCTTGACCTCGCATCTCATAGTCACAGACGATATCTCTTCAGCCAACTAAGAGTGAAATTCCAGATCAGTGTGCAGAGTCCTTGACCCTCTTATAGATGTGACACTATGTCCTGAAGCATGACAATCTCAGTAAACTGTGATATCAACAGTTAGAATCTATGTGGACCCCTCACAGTTTATGAGACCGTCTGAGTTAGGATTTATTATACTTATTTGTGGCACAGAGGACACTTTAGACTATTTAACTAATATTCTATACATCCAGCAGACTTATCCTAACAAGTAACTACAGCATACATAATTTTTAACACAGTTGTTTATAATTGGTTCG
The DNA here is from genome assembly GCF_022379125.1 of Scophthalmus maximus. Classification (NCBI taxonomy): domain Eukaryota; kingdom Metazoa; phylum Chordata; class Actinopteri; order Pleuronectiformes; family Scophthalmidae; genus Scophthalmus; species Scophthalmus maximus. The sequence continues at coordinate 22,600,870 of NC_061521.1, read as the reverse complement.
TTTTTCATTACGAATGTCTGAAAACAAATCTTTCTCTGTATATTTTATGTAGCTGACATGATGTGCATTCGTCGCAAAGCCTCTTGTGCCCTCTAGTGTTTGTCATGCACAACTACAGTTCTTTGTGTGTCTCACCACCTCTCTTGTCTCACTCTCAGGTCAATTCTCCTCGGATCCAGAGGCTTAGACATCTTCCACATTTCCCAGAGGTTGGAAACTCTCAGTGCTGCCACCACGTTTGAGCCACTGGAGCCAGTCAAGGACACTGACATACAGGTATGAAGGACATAACGGGACACGAGTACTGCCAACTGCCAGCTTTGCAGTCTTATTATGCTTCAGAAAGACAGCAAGTGTTTCGTTTTTTTTGTCAAATGCAAAAAGACAGTTTACTTTGCATTGTTTCACATATCAAAATGACAGAAAGGGATGGTTCTTTCTCTAGAAACCATCTTCATCTCAGCATACATAATTCAAACACTGGCTTGCAGAGATCTTATTAAAACCACATAGCAACCAAGAGTTAGAAAAAGGGTTTTTTTTTCATGAAGGTATTGAAATAATATTAATTTGCTCCAGCTGAGGAAGTCCACATGGTTACACGGTCAGTTTAGGTCTGGAGGATGAAATGAAATGTCCCATGTTTTAGTTGACAGTGGATAAATATCCTTTCAGAGGTCAGAGATGTAGTGATGAGCAAGTCACATGTAATGAACATCTATTCAGGTGTAAAAATACATAAATTGTAATCAAAATAATCTAGGTTAGGACGTGTGTGTGTTAGTCCAGTGTACATATTGAACATAACTGAGCATTTGTAGTGAATATGTAGTGTGTTTGTTTGTAGTAGTAGAGAGACAGTAGAGTTGCGTATTGAGAACTGGGTCTGAATTAAGTTGTGTTACTAGAAAATGCTTCCCTAGTGGAACGTTTTCATTGTGTAGCAGGGCGGGAAGAAGTGTTAAGTTTATGTCAGTAGACACTTAACTATCCTGACGTAATTACAGTGGGGGGGCAATGAGTTGCTTCCTGTAGAAATATTATCTGATTATAAATTGACATTGATGGACAGCTGGTTGACATAATGGTTGGAGAAAAAACTGACGCTCACTTACTGAGTGTTTGCCTAAAATATTTGCTTTTAACATATTTTAGTTTCAACACAATATGCCGAGAATCTGAAGCAGGTGTTGATTTGGATCAGTAAGCAGATATGGAAAGAGCTCTTAAACTCATTACCACATACCTAGCAGTAGCATACATCAGTTTCCTCTGTGCCACAAAGTCTTTTCAAATAACCTCACTCTGATGAAATCTGCATTGTGGACTGGAATCAGAATGTATTATTTAGTTTATTTGCTGTTTAGTGTATATTGGGTTCTCTTTCTAAGAGGAACTGTGGAACATAATTTTGCAGTCAAAACTTGACTTTTTGTGTCTGCCGCAGTTATGATCAGACATTTTATGCTTTTTGCATTTTACCAATCAGAGCAGACTGGGCCTCATCGGGAGGGATGGGCCTTAAAGTGACAGGAGCTAAAATGAAGCATTTCAGACAGATTGAAAAGAAGCTGCATGAATGGACAGTCTGAGGAAACTGATGTGTTCACTGAACATTAGAGCATGTAAACCTTTTCAAGTAATAACCCAAATTAAAATGATCAACCTGAATATGAGCAAAATATGTCAACTTTAACCAGACAGTATTTATTTGTCTTGAACATTGTGTGCTCCAGTTTAACTCCATACCTCACAGTTTCGTTTTATTTTTCACTTATTTCTCTTCTACCCTCCTCTATTACTGTACAGCTTTTCGTCTTTTACATTTACTCCCCTGTTTTCATCGATCTTAGTCAACTGGATAAAGGCCAGCTGCTTCGGTGGGTTTGACTGACTGACTGACTGACTGACTGACTGACTGACTGACTGGAAAAGCACTTACAAACAAACACACATACACTCTCTCCTTCTCTGCACTTGCCCTTTTCCCTTTATTGGTTTAAAAGTAGACAGTGCATCATACAGAGTTGCTGCACTTGTCTGTGTTACTGGTGTTACACAGCCTTCAGGCACACACAGATCAAATATCTAGACTGGGCCAAGCTCTGAAAAACGGCACGCTACATTGCAGCCCACTTCTTCCTACAGAAAAACATTGAACGTGGTGCTGGGAGTGTCTCAGTCACTTTACATCACCAAGTACAATGAGATGAAGAGGTTAAGTGGAACTGAGATATTACAAGAAAGAAACGCAGTACTGTTTAATCTACTGTAACACAGCTTGCTTTACAGAAAGTGATATGGTTGTATTTTGTTCTACACCTAATACGTCCTGTGTTACAGTAGATTAAACAAGACATTGGTTTAGTAGGTAAATATTGGAAATCAAAGTTAATGGCCAAATATTGTATAATATAGTTGGAAGGTTACCAGATAAAAATAAACACGCTAGACCCCTTGAATGACGTCCTTATATTTCAAAGATTCTGGTGTCAGATAGGTGTGCCTCTGGGCAGTAACTTCAAACCCCCTTAAAAAAAAGATCCTGCAGATGATCAAATCTGCTGATGTCAGATATCAAAAAGTTAATCCAAAGATATAACCAAAATTCCTTGTTTGGAGAGAGTGCTAATTTGTGGAAGGGGGAGCGACCCATTTGTTTCAAGTGGTGACCGATGACGTGCAAGGTAGTTTTTCAGGTAGTTTAAGTGGAGCTGGTGCAGTTGACTTCTCGTTCAGGAAATGTTGGTCGTTTATATTTTTGTTTTGTACAGTAACTGTATGAAAAAAATATATAATACAAGTAAGAGGGAACGAGGAATAACCAAATCTTTCTACCCAATCATGTCAGTATGGGGACCAGTACTGATCCTGCGTACCCAGTTTGCTGTTTTCCCAACCGTGTACTGTATCTCATCTCTCTGAGTAATTGTGGAGCAGCAGGGAAAGACTCAACTTCAGTATTAACCAGCACCAGTGATTATCTGGTGAGACTCTTTATTCTCTAGACTTGTACAAAGTAGGCTGAGGCGTAATAATAATGTTGAATTGGGTCAGATTTAAGATGAAGGGCATTTCGATTGGGTGCACGAGTACATGTACATGAGTTTGATAGAAGGGAAGTGCAAACATGCTGTCAGTGTTTGTGAACATGCCTGCGTATGAATGTGTCTCTGTGTGTTGGCGCATGAGTGAGCTGATGAATGCCTCCACGGCTCGTGTGGATCACACGCACACGCACACACAAACTGAGAGTACTGGAGGCATTGGTGTCTGAGTGATGTGACTATGTATGGCTGAATGCAAATGAGTGAGGATCTTACTATAGAAGCCTATATAGACGCAGTACTAGATTTAGAGCTCAATGGACCACACGCACGCACACACACACAGACTACACATGCTATACATTTCATAAGATAGTTTTTGTTTTGGTTCCAGTTACAAACACAGAAAATGATAATTGAAAATGCATCTATTACACAAGTTGTTGTTGCCAGGCAGTTTATGGGATTTCATGAATCATTAGTTCACAATTATGTTTTATTAATTAACATTTCCACACAAGGGAAGCGATGTACATCTTTGTAAGTACATTAACAGATGCATGTGTAATCCATCGACTCAATATTAATCGGCCACTTATTTTCATAACTGATTCACCACTGAAGACATTATCAGGTACAATGATCAATTTATTAACTTTATTGACTCTACCTTCTGAAATTACGTTTTTACAATATAGCCAACTCAGTGTCTCGAACTTTACAGAAAAATAACATTTAATGACGTTTACCTTGGAATTTTTACTCTTATTTTCAATTAATCAAAAAAGAATGAAAAATATTTACAGGTCTAATATATAGATATTATTAAAGAATTATCAGGGGAATTTGGTACACATCGTCAGAATCACTACTCATTTGTACACTATTATTTGAATGCCAGAAAGAGTTAACATAAGGATTTTGCTGATTCCTATTCTTTTTTTAAATTATTATTTCTTATCTACATTATACAGGTTTCCCTTGATGCTTGTGCATCCAGGGATGTAGACGGAAGCTCACTACCAGTAGCTGATAACGAAATTAAATGAAAAGCTAAATCTCGACACCCAAACCTAATCCTATATAAGACGTATATGTACAGATTTACCCCCAGCCCGAACCACATTGTAGGTGGTTTTATAAAGTAAATCCTTCTTATATTCTCTGTCAGTGGCATTTGTACTTTATGTTCTTGTGAATTTGTAATGGTCATGGAACAAACGCTGTGCACTGGCATTCAGTGTTTCTGGCCTATTTGTTTGTATCTATTAGCTATGAAATAATTCATATGCAGGTAAAACAAAGGAGGAAGACAAACAATGAGATATTGCCGATCACAAGGAAAAAATAGACTGAAAAAATGAAACGGTAGACGTGGAAAGCTGAGAGGGATGCTGTTAGGAAAAAATGGCGACTGGCTGCAGTTTTTCTTTTTTCTTTTTTTTTTGTCTCCGTGTCCTCGTCTCACTTTTCACTGTTCCATCTTTCTCTGCCACAGCTCTCTCTCTCTCCCTGCTTCTCCTCACCTCGCTCTCTTTAAGCTGGTGCCGCTGCTTACTCTCATTTTCTCTTCCACTTTTCACCTTCTTTTTCTCTCAGATTTTTCCATCCTTTTCTCTCCCTTTCCTTCCTTTTTCGTCTGCCCTCCCCAACCCTGTACATATACACACACACACACACACACACACATCCCTCAGCAATGATGACATGCGTTCAGCGGACGCAGTTGGCTAAGCCCTGAGCATCTGCTGAGATAGACGAACATAGCTACACAGTGTGTGTCTGTGTGTAGTGCACAGACTCCTTGTGCTTGTGCTGTGCATGCCTCTGTCTGTGTCAGGCACAATCGATTGCTGGCATATACACTGTATCTCCCATGTGCTCATGAATGAACGTGTGTGTGTAGCGTAGATGTGGCTGCACGTGGGAGCATGCATTGTCACCCCCGCCCGTCGTGCTGGCCTGCACATACGAATGCAGCTTTATGGCATGTCCCCCCCCCCCCCCCCCCCCCGGTGTGTGTGTGTGTGTGTGTGTGTGTGTGTGTGTGTGTGTGTGTGTGTGTGTGTGTGTGTGTGTGTGTGTGTGTGTGTGTGTGTGTGTGAGTGAGAGAATGTGGGCCAGCAGCCATGTGCGCGGGACTACTACTAAGTGTTGTGTGTATTACATGTCTGCTTTGTGTGTGCTGTGATTCCTATGTGTCAACCGGCACATAGGAATGCCCCCCGCAGCCCACCCCACCCCACCCCACCCACATGTGCCTCCCAAACCCTTCATTAACTAAACATGACCCTTAAGAGCATGATTAGCCTCATTTCAAGACAGGATGTCGGAAGCCATCAACCGAGGGGGAAAAATCCATTACTATAATTGCATTGAGCTGAGGGAGGGAGGCATGGGAGAGGAGGGGGGGGGGGGGAGGATGCATAGATGGATAAAAAAAAAGAGGAAAATGAGTGGGATTCAGGGAGGGAGGAGGCAGAGGGCCAGCAGTGATGCTGGGATGAAGTGAAGGAAGGAGAGAGAAAGAGAGAGAGAGAGAGGGTAAAGGATGAGAGCTGAGGGAGGGGAGGGGGGATGTCAGCTGATGGAAGGAACTGATATTCTATATGAATCCATAGTTCCTCCTCATGGATCCCCCCTGTGTCTAGGCACTCAGTTGGTACAGCCCTCCGACAATAAAACCACCTCCAGTGAGTCTCGGTGTAGCACTACCACTCGGTCCTCCGCCTCACACGCGCAAGAGTCACCGGCCTGCGTTTCGAAATGGGGAAAGGCTGCAAGCGGTCCGCCATGCCGGCTCGACGAGGCACAGGGAACACGCCCCAGCATGGCGGCCCCTGCTTCTCCCTTGGCACGGCGACGTAAAGGTATGGACAGGCAGAGGGGGCAATGTTCTGGGCTGTCACTCACAGCCCAGATACCTGGGCAAAGACAAAGAAACAAAAAAAACAATTTTTATTTTTTTAAACTCTTTCATGTCACATCCTCTCTTCTCATCTGTCTGGCTGTCTGTCAGGCAGGCGCTCAGCATGAGTGAGTATTTCCTATACACTTGAATACTCGCACACACACACACACATACACCTACACACACCTACACACACTTACACACACGTACACTCATTCACAGACAGGTATGTGCTTTGTCTGTCAGACTGTCTCGTCTTTTTCAACCTCTTCTTATTCTACATTATTATACATGTTATTCTACATTCTGTGGCGACCATGACGATTTTAATGATGATGACGATGATGATTTTATAAATTGATCATAAATTAAAATAGGCAAACGTCAATATCTCAAATGTACATATGTAAGTGTGTGTATGTGTGTGTCTGTATCCTGCGTTATTTTATCTATGTATTTTTACTACACAGGAAGCAAAGGAGTGAAGGGTGGGGTTTCTCTTGGACACACACACACACACACACACACACACACACACACACACACACACACACACACACACACACACACACACACACACACACACACACGCACGCACGCACGCACACGCACGCTCTTCGGGCAGTGGACAGCGCATTCTGTCGTGGCAAATGAGGACAGAAAGCCTTCCACTCTCGACTGGCACAGAGAACAAGGCTCCCTATGCTCACTGACCGTGTCCTTGTTTAGCCTTTAGATTCCTCGAGACCCTGTATATATCTACAACATTCTGTATCTCGTAGTTTGTGTGATAAAACGCACAATGCAGGATCGGAAGTTAAAAAAACCTGATTCCCTGATTTCCCCTCCGAACAGACCGTATGATTCCATTCAGGCGGAGACAGGGACTTTTTTCCGACCAAGGCGAACGGAAAGAGGCGCCTGCGTGTGGTTGGTGGCACGGAGAATGATCACATGCGTGTGCATGTTAACATGCGTGTTTAAAAGCACACATACAAACATTTACCAAAAGCATAAACATGAACAACTACTAATAACCAAAAATTATTCTGTGACCTACAATAAGGTGTGTTTTCAGAGACACAGTCTTCCACCGTTAATTCATCTTTTTTTTTCTCAATGAAGCAGATGGAGACAAAGACTAAAACTTCCATATTGTGAATTCATGTCGGACTAATCCACGGTGCAACCCCCCACCCTGTTCGTTATATGGTATTTATTGGAAGTATTTCCTGATTATTAGCCGGTTATTAAATAATTTTTCTGTTTCTGTAGAAGCTTCTGGGCCGTCTGGCCGGCATGCTGTGGGTCTACAGTGGCTTGCAGATCTCTGAGGCTACACAATACAGGGGTGGGGCAACAGAAAATGTAAATCTTTAGATGCACCTATTGCCCAGCAATGAATAATGAACAAATTGAAGTGATAAGCACTCATTTTTCTTCTACTCTGAATGTTTCACAGTGGCTTTTTAATGTCCCCTGTATTTTTTTTACCAAGGAAAAATTTAATTGTGATAAATGTTGAGCACAGTGTGTCTCAGACTGAATAATGTACAAAATGTATCAGATATTTCATTCTAATCAAAATTAACACCACAGTTCTGATATTAATCTGTGATGAAGGTTTCAAATCTTCTCAGAATTTATGAAAACTTCTCAAGCTTCTAAATTGGAGACAGAAACAATACCCAAAGTTAAAAAGGAATAGGAAGAATAATACATCAAAATTTGTGATGCATTTAAAAAAAAGGTGTAATATCTAATATCAGTTACAGTCCTTTGTCTTTGTTAGTTTTTATTAGAAATAATGTTATCCCATACACTAACATTTTTGAAGCAAAAAGGCTATTTCTTTTCAAGAGAAGAGCCTTTTTTCATCTCAGACAAATGGGACGTTTGGCCTCATCTTGTCTTGGTTGCCAGTTAACGTTTGGCACGAAAAATGTTGAATAGGCAAAGTCACTGGCAGTAAGAGTGCAGCTGGCAACCGGCAACAAAATGACACCAATGAAAAATCCTTTCCTCCTGTCGTATTCCAGTTAAGAGAAAAAATGCTGAGGCGACTGCCCAGCAGAGTCATCCAGTCACCCCCCCCTTCCCCCCTGTTTCCCATTTACAATCAATCATCACCATGACAAAAGCAGTTTTGCTATAAGCCCTTGTTACAACTACTTTATCCTCTTCTATTTTCTTTTCTTCTTCTCGACTCATTTCTATTCCATTTCCTTTTTTCCAGTGCAGCTCTCCAGTGAGCGTTGACCTGAGCTCGTCTCTGGTTAGAGTGCTTAAATATAGACCTATTGTCGGCCTCTCCTGGGGGGAATAAAGTGATGGGGGGGGGGGGGGGGGGGTAGCGGTAAATGCGAAGGTTGAAAAAGGAAGAAACTTATTTTCCATCTAAATAGGTTCAAATAGACTGATAAAATTTTGCACTCCCCTCCCCCCAAGTGAAACGTCCTCAGGATCTGCAAAGTCCATCTGTCCTCGATTCAACTCTTACCCTGGGTGACTCAGAATCATTCTTAATTAAATAAAAATGTTTAACGTGAAACATGCTGTTGGTTCTAGCTCGAAATGTGCAGTGCGACAGGAAGAAAGAGTCACCAGTTATTTTCCATGTAAATCCACACACCTGCAGGTATTCATCCTGCAACAAAATGCACCCATTGTCCTAGTTTGAAAGCGGTAGAGCCTCTGACTTGGTTGGACTTGCCCTTTTTTCTCTCCAGCGACCGGTACTTCAGCCTCTTACTCGGTGGGTTTGTCATAATAGATGACATTTTTTGTAAAAAGATAGATAGATAGATTACCTGGTTAGATCTCTGCCGGCCCCCAGTATAATTAAAAGACAATATTTGACGAGCTGTGGGTGATTCCGTGCCTCTTTAGGGTGAGGAATAACACAGTAGACCAAGACATCACTCCCTAATTTTTACTTTATATGCCATGCATTATGATTAACATTCTGTTCACCCCCGAGTCATCAGTCCTGCAACTGCAACAGCAGCGCAGGGTGGACTTAACCCCTCACGTCCTGCAACCATTCTATGTGAATATGGTTTTCCCTGCAAAGCACTAGGGTATTTAGATCAGCACATATAAAAGCGATTGATAATTTTATCAGTATTGGTTTAAGTTTACGTGTGTGTTAAACCAGGAATCATTTGCAGCTTAGGTTTAGTTTTCAGTGCAGTAATTATCAGTCACTCTGTCATATCTTGGTATTCGCCTTTCTGCTTTTTGGCCCTGATTTTCCAGGATGAAGGGAGGAAAGTGAAGGAGGAAGAGGAGCAGGATGCAATGACAGTCAGAGGTGAAGGCTGGGAGAAGGGTTGGGAATGAGGCAGAAGTAGGTAGGGCAGGGAAAGTTTGGGGAGTGGGCAGATACAAGGTGGAGGGAAAAGCCAAGAGCACCTACATCCCTGTAGACCAGAACAATCTCTAGTCTGCTTTGACAAATGCTTTGTCTCTCACCAGGTGCTTATTCATTCAACAAGCTAAACGGATCCTTCATGCGTCAGATAGAAAGACGTATGGTGCCAATGATGATAGTCATCAATAAAATATGCCATTATCTGACAAAGGGGAACGACTTTCCACCAACTTTAAGAGGCTATTATGTCAGGAGCAGAAGGGGGTATGGTTCTATAAATTTCTAGAATAAAAAGCAGTGTGGCTCTACTTCACATTTGAACACCAGTTCCTAGCTGTAGAACCGACCTGTAAGACGACAAAACGGAGAAATTCTAAACAATCTAGGCTCAATGTCATTAACCGAGCAAGATGGTGAGATGTCCTTGGAAAGAGTCAAGTAAAACGAAAAGTAAAGTCAAATTTTCTCCTTATTTTTCTTTTCATTAATTGTCTCCTTTGATTAAACTAATTGTTTTCATTTTAATATATTTTCTGTAGCCACAAAAGTGCTGCAATTCATGCATAATGAAGGCCTATTGAAATGGCCTAAAACGGAATTGATTAGAAAATGACAGCAGCAATTACGATAAATGATCTTCATTGTGAGGATTTTCTGTTTTTCTCCATTTCATATTGTAAATTTAATGGTTGTTATTAAACCAAATTGAGCTGGTTTAATACATTGGCAAGGTCACTGGTATATTGTAATTATGTTGTACCTGTCGCTACTGTTTGACATATTGACTTAATGATTAATTGAAAAAATAATTACTTTCATTACTTTTAAATGATTTAATATGCCGATCTTGTCATTCCAATTCGTGACTCTTACGAACTGTATAGTTGCATTGGAGATATTATTCAATCATTCAATCAATCAATTTGTATGACAATTTTCATACCAAAAAATGTAACACAAAGTGCTTTACAGAATAAAATGCTAGCAGAGGAGTAAGTAAAACCTAAAACTGTCTAAGATTTATGAATTAATAAACAGATAAAAAACAATCAACTCAAATACGATTCAATTAAAAGCCCGACTCGAAAGGTAGATCTTGAATTTTCCTTTAAAACTTTAGATGTGAATCTCACAATTTCCCTTTTATTTGCCACAAGAAGACCATGCAACTGAGGACTTTATAGTGTATTTTTTTTATATTTTATTATAGAGGAGAGACAATGTTTTAGTTTGAACTACTGTCCATATAATGAAATATTTCACGTTTATTCTTTCCAGGAAAAGACAAAGAGCTTTTTATGTAAAGTTAAAGAGAAAAAGAGACGAAGCAGAAAAAGCATATTTTTTTGCAAGATGCACATTCGCAGTTTCTGATTCCCCGCAGAGTGCTATCTTGTTCTGTCCTTTATACTCCAGTAGTTACCACTTACTCACCCGATAAGTGGTTTTTATTATCAGTTGAACGAGATATGAATAATTACGTTGTGCGTACAAAAGGGCCAGAACAGGGGGGGTGAACGTTTGCAGCGGCAGCCATCTTGAGTTGAAATCAAAATGGAGGCTCTGATGACTGCTCACTCTCTCATAGCAAAATGGTGCGTGAAAAGCATCAGCACTCCTTCCGGCCTGCCCATATACGTCTGGATAAACGGCGGCTATATGTTCGACTAATTCCCGGCAGTGCACATGTCTGTGAAGGGCAGAGAGAAAAAAAGGGTGGAAAATTGAGGAGCTGCCTCTATCTCCCGTAGAGCAAATGATGGTGCGCCTGCTAAATTTGTCCCCTTAGAACTCGCTGTTTATCTCTGCTTTATTTTGTCCAGACCAGTCAAAGTAATATCTCCTACTCTCTCTCTCTCTCTCTCTGTTTCTGTCTTTTCTCCCTTTGTGCTTTCCTCTGTGTATCATCCCCTCTCTCCGCATCTCTGTCTTGTCTTGTCTGCCTCGTTTCACAGGGCTTCCTGAAGAATGAGAGGGACAACGCCCTGCTGTCCGCCATTGAGGAGTCTCGTCGCAGGGTCAGTGTTTCTTCTCGTGACGGAAGAAAAAGCTGTAGTGGGGTTACAGCAATCTAAATCCTTACGTTACAGGAAAAGAGTTCAAAAGATTCACGCAGACCTGTGAAGCCAACACTTCAATATTATTTCCTTTTTTAAATATTCTTTACAGGTGAACATTTTTTGTTTTATAGGCCAAGATACAGCAATTTCGATCTAATCATATACCGTGTTACCTTGCATTCAGATTGGAACTGTAGTGTGCACATCATAGTATAGGAACACACTTTAAAAAAACTAATTTTTAGCAATATCTGTGCACTGTGATCCTTGTGGTGTGAAGTGAACCTTTAGGGAATAGTTTTGAAATGACTTCCCTGATGTGCAGAGCTAATATGCCCTGTGTTTAATTAGCTCCCGTTCCCATTATCCCTCTCTCTTGTCCCTGAGAGAGAGGAAAAGGGACTTGTGTGTGGAAAAAAAACCAAAGTCGCAGAAGTTTTAAAAAAGAAAGTGGATGTTAGATGTTCCTGCAGATTTCTGAGTGACTGCTGTAGTTTTGACACTGCAGGAAATGTGGGCTGTTAAATGACAAATTTAGTCTGAGATGTCTGTTGTGTGATCTCATTTAAATTAAAAAGGCCTGTTACCACTGGCATTTAAGGATTTTGCCTATAGCAGTATTTGAGAGAAATCTGATAATGATATGTCAGCCAATACGATTTTTTTTTGGTAACGAAATGCGACCATGACATGCACGTACTGACATTTTGCAGTATAAAGAATAAACCTACCCAGTGCTCTCTAGTGGACAAACTATGTATGTATTGAAGACACTTATCTAAATGACCTCAAATTCACCTTTTAAAAAAACTTATATTATGACCTATTCTAGCTTTAAAAACTCAGAAATGTTCCAAGCTCTTGACATCCAGGCTGTGACCAATTTTAAGCCAGTAAAGTGGTGGCTTCAGTCCAGATCTGTGCCTCCCCGAGCTGGAGATTTCAATTAACTCACGTTCCCATTATCTCACGCTGAGTCTCTGTGGAGAGTTTAAATAGGCTGCAGCGTGGTCCTGGTGGAGTCGTGCAATCTCGGCTGGGGTCTGCTGCTTAATCTGGTGTGTGCATGTGTGTGTGTCCCCGTCATAGGTATAGGCCCAATTTACATAGTTTCTGGTCTGATTTCTTGCACTGCGTTAATCCAGCTCGAAGCATTTCTTGAACAGCGTCATCCAAACAACTTCACACAAATTGCCTATTACAGGAACTAGCAAATGTGCAGAGGTACAGAGCCCCCGGGGCGAGAAAAGATTCACTGCATAAATGTTTTTGGGGTTTTTTTCATTGAAGGTGAACATTTACAAACATCAAAGCATTAGAGATAATGACAAGAAACACCTCTTAGAATACAAGATGCCTTAAAGGAAAGATAACTTGATAATAATACAATAACATGCACAATAAAGTAAAATAGATAAATAAAAACTGTAATCTTCAGTGGTCTCTTTAGAGGTCATTAAATATTTTTCGTTCCTCATAAGCTCTAAGCAGAGGCCTTGCATGTTTTAGTTTTAGCTCTGAGATGATTGTCCACAGGGTCCGACTAAAAACAAAGAGAAGGGCTTTCGTTTTTCTCCCATGTGGATGCATGGATGGAACATTTTGCCAGGAGTATCGGGTTATTCAACATCAAGTCACGCTCGCTGTCCTTCATGTTAATTCTGAGCACTGTATTTTTTTTTTTTCTCATGTGAGAGAAGCTGATAGCAGGATTTTGATCGACCGCCAATCCTGCAAATCCCCCCAAATTCCCCAGTGGGAAAACAGATGATCAGTATAGTTTCAATTTCACTATCACAAAAGCTGCAGTTACTCTGATCTACATACAATCTCAGGTTTTGGAGGTTATAGATGGATAAATACTATTCAGAATTTTTCAAGGGACTTTGGGTTTTTACGATAAGAAATATAATTATTTCTCAATTATTAAATGTCTTCAGAAAACAGTTGGAAGTTGGAGTTTCTATTTGATCGGTGCAGCATATTGTGATTGTAAATTATTACTGATTGTAAGTGATGAGGTGCCAAAATCCTGGAATTTAGTTAAAAGCACTGGCACATCTATCACACACGCAGCTATTTATTTATTGTGTGTAAATATGTAAACTCTGAAATCAGTTTACAAATCCAATGGCACATCTACAGTAATAAACTGTGTGAACTCTCCGTTTGCTGCACTGCCTCCATGGCGTAGTTCTGCCTTATTCGTCACGTGACGTTACATGTAGAAAAGCAATGTTCTAAGCTCTCTGGAGAACAGGTTTTCCAAAAAATGTTGCACCGTAGTTGTAGAGAAAATCTAAATATGTACAGTCAGAGATGCACGCATTTATAGTTTGATGTGCGTCTTGTACTAAATCAATTGCTATTATCTACTCTGCTCATTAAACATATATATAGACAGGCATTATTTTATGTATATTGTGCAAGTCGAGTTTTACGGCAACACTGCATGCTGCTCCAAAATAATCTCTCTCATGAAGTTGCAGCATTTTAAGTATCACAACCTAGTGTTATGTGATTTGTGATGCTGCTATATGCAAACACACAAATGTGAGACTACCCTAACCTGAGCGCTGTAAGTACGATTGGGTTTTTCTCCACCCTTGTGTGTGTCAGACGTTCCTGTTGGCTGAGGAGTACCACCGCGAGTCCATGCTGGTCCAGTGGGAGCAGGTGAAGCAGAGAGTTCTGCACACGCTGCTCGGAGCCGGAGAGGACGCGCTGGACTTCAGTCAAGATGTGGAGGTACGAGATTAACGCGATAGACCTGCTGTTTCTTTACCCAGAAAAATAAACGGCCCTCAGTCAGTTTTATCAAAATAGGCAAGCAGATTGTGTTTTTGTGGATCACGTTGCTGCAGGCAGTTTTTTGTTTTTTTTCAAGGTTAAACTCCTCACTAACACGGCTTGTGTTGTTGAGAGGATATTTAATCAACAAGTCTGCAAATTTGATGGTTGTTGGATTTACTGCCTCATGGACACTCGGCCCCTGCACAACCCTTCCTCTGTTTAATGAGATCTGCCATAAAAGATGAAACAGCCTCCCAAAAGGAAATACGCAGGTCAACCGCTGTCGCTCTTTAATAATGAAGAGGCCAAAAAAATGTCTATTTTAGTCCTTACTCTGGAGGTAAGGCAGGTAGGATAGAGATAACAGGTTTCTCTCCCAGAGTCGGTCGTCTACCGTCTGATATTTGACAATTGTCTCGGTTAACATCTCCGTGTGTCTACAACATAGTTACCTCATTCGCTAAAGTTGTGGCCTTTGTCGAAAATATTGACATTAATTGTTTATTTTTCCGCAAAAATCCTTAATTTGGTTACAAACACGCAATACTTAATTTTATTTAATATCTCTAGTGAGTATTTTTAAGTCTCTCAGGTTTGTTTCTTACTTCCAACTTGTGTAAACTAACCAGAATGAACTGTTGCATCCAACACTTGTGTATCCTGTTGTAGCATATGTCAGCAGCATGCATTAGACAATAGGCCTAGAAAAACATTGTGGGCAGGTTGTGCTTGTATCTGAGTTGGTAAGATTCTCAAAATGGAGAATATATGGCATGAAATAAGAAAATTCCTTCAAGATGCTCGTTGATAAACGTCACATTGGACTTAACAGACAGTGTCACTGGTACAATTATAGATATTCTGATGTTTCTTATTGTATTTAACTGCGTGCTTTTTGTTGCGTCTCTTCTGTTACAGCCCAGCTTTGTGAGTGAAGTGACGGCTCCAGGAAGGAGTGCGTTGGACAGTGTGGAGGTGGCTTATGGAAGACAGGTGAGTCACTATTAGCATAATCATTCTGATGTTCATCTAAACTCCAACAAAGGGAAAAGAAAATCTTCGAAAACTCTAGTAAATGTATTATGGACAATAGGGATTTACACTTTGGAAAATGAATCCCTGTCCATTCAGCTCAGTGTTGAAGTGATTTTTTTTTTTCTTTTATACCTTCCACTAGGCAGCATGACTTTTATATGATTGTATAAATATGACTAGGATATATTTACAGATTTATTTTTTCACAAAGAACATGAAATAAAGTAAGCAGAATATTTTTACACTTGATAAAAAAGTAATAAGCTAATATTAAGCTGATTTATTGCTAAGGCTTTGTATAAAACATTCATAGTTTTGTATTATTTTGTTAAAATACAAAATGTTGAAATAAAGGGAAAATATTACCAAAGTTAATATACTAAAATAAGTTAACACCCTGCTTCAATCTAAAGAAAAATCCACTGATTGAATTGTCTGTAGTTAAAGTAGATTAAACACAGATATTGTCATATTGTTCGTGATGCCCTGTCTGGTTATTGAGTCAAAATGGGGTCACAGCGAGCCAGGAAGTGGCGATCAAGCATATTGATTGATCGGGTGGTAGAGTGGAAATCGGGGTAATTTTCTCTCCCTCCCTCTCTCTCTCTCTCCACCCCCTCATCATCCTGTCCGACCTTTTCTTTTTCTCTTGTGTCCGTCTCTGGTCTGCTACGTGACGCAGGGGCTGCAAATGTTGCTTTTTCTCCGACCATGTGTCGACACATTGCCTGCGGAGTCATTTGTCTGGTCTTTGTCATCCTCTTCGATGACCTTTTAAACATTTTGATTCTCTTCTTCTTGTTCTTTGTTGTGAACCATTTCACTCGATGGCCGTAGCCTTTGTTTGTCCTTCACCGTTGAAGCCGAGGCTTTTCAGATGTTTTTCTTGCGCGTCACTTGCAAATCTAAACCAGGAAAGTCAGCATTTGGACAATCTGGGGAGCTACTGTGATCAACTCTAACCTTTTAATTTTTCCTCATTCAGATTTACATTTTCAATGAGAAGATAGTGAATGGTCACATTCAGCCTAATCTGGGAGACTTGTGTGCTTCTGTCGCGGAAAGCCTGGATGACAAGGTAAGACTGGCTGTCACATCTGCTTTCAACACGACTACTTAAATGCTAGTTTACTACTCGTGTCTTCTCTGAGCTTTCGCCTGTGACCTTCCTTTCCCCTGGTCTCCTGCTATCAGAACGTATCAGACATGTGGCTGATGGTGAAGCAGATGACGGACGTGTTGCTCGTACCAGCTAAAGACACACTAAAGAGTCGCACTTCAGTCGAAATGCAGATGGCCTTCGTACGCCAGGCGCTCAGCTTCCTTGAGAACAGGTAACGGTGCTTGTTTTTATTGTTTATCTTAAGTGGCTTTGTTTTTATTGGGGTGTTTTTTGTTTGTTAGTGCAGGACATGAAGTGTTCTACAAATTAAGCAAAACTGCACCATGGTAACTAACTCTTATCTGTGTGTGTGTGTGTCTGTGTGTGTGTGTGTTTTTCTCTCCCAGTTATAAAAACTACACCATGGTTACAGTATTTGGGAATCTTCACCAGGCCCAGTTAGGTGGGGTGCCAGGAACGTACCAACTAGTCCGCAGTTTCCTCAACATCAAACTACCAGGGCCCCTGCCTGGCATGCAGGTAACACACACACAGACACACACGCACACACACAAATTATCTTGGTTAAAGAACACAACTCAAAAAAAATTGCCAGCTGTCAAGCTCATTGGTAATCCTTCCAACTGAAACCCAGAACTCACCTGACGCTGCCAAATATCAAGATCGTAGCTCACTGATATTTGTAACCGTGCCATCTCTCTAAGATTAAACAATTTATTCTCTTTTTATCTACAAAAACAACACGGCCTGTTCACTCAACCGTTGGCCAGTGCTTGTTTGAATTGCACTTTACCAAACCATAGTTGCTGCTGAATCCCCTGTGGAGGAAAGTTATTGGTCAAACTTGTGTATCTGACCTGATAATCCTGGTTCTGGCCCGTTTTCAATCCAAAGACCACAACGGGAGACAGAATGTTTATTTTAAAATAATGTCTCAAGTGGATTATTGTCAATCACTGTATTAAATGTCTGGGTATGCGGCAGGATGGGGAGATCGAAGGCCACCCGGTGTGGGCTGTGATCTACTACTGCCTGCGCTGTGGAGACCTGAATGCAGCCATGCAGGTGGTGAACAGAGTGCAACATCAGCTCGGAGACTTCAAGACCTGGTTCCAGGAGTATATGAACAGCCCCGACAGACGGTGAGAAGAGAACATTGTTTAATTTTGTTTTAAGGAGGAAGTTAAAATTGCACTTATAACCTCTCTTCCTTTCATCTGCTTCGTCTCTTCAGCCTTTCCCCGACTTCCGAGAACAAGCTTCGTCTGCACTACCGCAGAGTGCTGAGGAACAGTGCCGACCCCTACAAGAGAGCCGTCTACTGCCTGATCGGGAAATGTGACATCAGCGATAACCACGGAGAGGTGGCGGACAAGACTGAAGACTACCTCTGGCTTAAGGTACAGTTTACTCCAGCTTATTTTGTGAGGTTCAGGCATACGCACAAAAGCTGGCGGGGACCAGGTTTTCCAAGGTGTGTAGATCATCTACTGTTTTAAAATACGTTGTATTTTAGCAAAGCATCTTATCTTTGGGACAAAGTTGTCATATTTCTTTCCATAATATTTACAGTTTGTACCATGTTTTGTCTCTCCAGATGAACCAGGTGTGTTTTGACGATGAGGGCAGCAGCTCATCTCAGGACAGACTGACTCTGCCACAGCTACAGAAACAACTGCTGGAGGACTACGGTATGACTCTACCTCTACGTGTCTATTTACTTTTGCTCTCTTTTCTTTACTCTCCCTGGTTATGTTTGTCATATTGCTTGAGAGCAGCAGCTTGGGTCAAGTCTGGATTTTAATAAATTTTTTATCTTTAGAAGAGTCAGAAAATCTTGAAGCTAAATTCATATTTCTGTAAGAATCTTTCCTCTTCTTTATTTAGGTATGTGTAGAACATCTCCTGAATGCTAAAGTACCCATGTGCCTCAGCAGCTGTTGCTATGAGGAAGTAGCCAGCCAAAAAGTGTGACTCAGAGGTGTAGGAAAATTCTGAACGTGTTGTCTCAGAGAGCAGGAATAAAAGGTCACGGGTTTGTGGAAAATTGAGCCAGAATTTGTTTTGCGAATTGATTTTTTTTCAAAAACAGACGGATGTAGAAATAGCAACACAGTTTGCTCGTCTTTTCTACTTGTGATTCAACTTGGGTGCTGCCTCCCACTTTGGTCTCTGTAGACTTCATGAGAGGCTTTTGGTAAGGTAACAAGGAAACAGCTGCAGACGAAAACTCGGGTGGCTCTGATGGAAATGTGTCACCTGACCACACCTCCTCCTGGCGGCTTCTGATCGCACATCGAGATGACACAATGACCTTTTCAACACTTTTGAATTGTCCCTCCTCAAAGGAAGCTATGATGTTGCACGCAAAAACATTTCTGGAAGTAGTTGTGTAAAAGCTGAAGAAAAGAGTGTGATATAAGTTTTGACCTCTGTATATCTCGGCAGTCGCTGTGACCTGAGAAAGTTTGTTTTCGGAAACGAATAAAAGTGGCTCCCGACCGATCACACCTCCAAAACAACATAATAAGATGAGGAGAAAACATTTTAAGAGAAGCTGTGAGCATCCTGTTTAACTTTCAACTCCTCACCTCACTTCATTTCAAAAATAAAACTACCCACTCAAACAACCCCGACACATAAAAAAGGCGAGCGCGAGGGCATTGGGCCGTCTCTCTCCCGCAGATTCACAAAGAACAGTTTTCTCCCCTGGGTGTCGTCCTCTCCATAGGGCGCTCCTGCTCCGTTCAGATAACACTGTACTCTTATCCTCTCTCCCTCTCTCTCTCGGTAGCCCTCACCCTCTCCCACCTCCCCTCTCCCACTCCCTGTTCTCAGCGGGAAGCACAGCCTCGGGCCTCATTCTGTTTTCTCCCTGCTGCTCGGTGCCCTCGCTCGTCTACCACACTGTGTTCCTGGTTGTCCTCCATCTTGCTTCGCAGCGGGATGTAAAAGCCCAAAGCCTCTCTTCGTTTCTCTCGCACACTGCCAAGGCTCACCGGCCTCATCTGTTCCCCGTTTCGCCATCCCTCCATTCGTTCGCTGCATCGCCGTCTTCTCCTTGATCCCTCTTTTTTCCCTCTCACCGTGGTTTTTCCGTCCCTCCTCCCACGGATTTACGTCCTTTCACATGTTCTCGCCTTTTTTCCCTGTGTGATTTGTTCTGTGGCTTTTCTTGTTTGCACACCCTGCTGCATCAACCCCCCCCCCCCCACACACATACACATATACACATACACATACACACCCTTATCTCGCCTCCTTCATCCCTCCCTCCCTCCCTCCCTCCCCTTCATACACTCTTGTTTTTTTAACTAAAGTGCTGTAAGTCTGAGATAAGGCTATAAAATGGCTGACATGGCCCACCCTGTTCTGCTCCCCCAAACTTCCAGCCAGGAAGAGGATTAAGGATTATAATTAAAAAGTAAACTTGATGACTAAGTACCTGCACTAGACAAAATGTGTTAGTTTTTTTCTAAAATACCTCTTACATGCTAGTTGCCTTAGCAACTGTTAGAAGCTGACGTGGCCAAGTGAGGAGATTTGTTGATCGGGTTAGAAGGAGCTGGTGCAGTTCAAGCTTTGCTGAGCTGCTAAATGTTGTCGCCATTTTGTACTTTGCGTGTTTGTGTCCGTTGTGATGTATTAAAGTAAATCTTGCGTCGCCATCTTCTGCTGTACAACAATCATGGACAAGGACTTAGATCCTCCTAAATCAAATCATTTTTGGGGGAAGGAGGGCGTATCCCCGATGGCTTAAACGTGTAAGATGATAACCATGGAATCACAACATCCCGTTCGAAGCTCGACTGAAAACCTTTGTTTTATTCCCTAGCCCTTTATAATATTTACAGAATCAAATATCAAGTTTTGTTTCAGAATTGAAGAATCATGACAATGTGCAATAGCACTAATTAAATCAAAAGTTTAAAGCAGAAATCTAATTCCCATCATCAATTTTTGTCCCTTATGACCGAACGTTGTCGTCCAAAAGGAGAGAGCTATTTAGTTTTCAACAGTTACCTTTAAAGTGGCAGATGAAAAACTTAACAATTTTTCAAGAGGATGAATATTAAACGTTTTGCTCTTATAAGTCAAAGTTGAGCAAGATAACAGTGAAATGTGTGGACACTCATCTGGCATTAGAGGTGTGATCTCTTTCTTTCTGAAAGTGCCATATTGGGTTATGCCAAGTTATTCATAGATACTTCAAAATTAGTTTTCAAGGGTTTTTTGTGAATTTTTCTTTTTTGTTTGAATCCAAACCAACTCACTATCTTTCTCTCTCTCTCTGTCCTCCAACAGGCGAGTCCCATTTCTCTGCGAGCCAGCAGCCCTTCCTGTATTTCCAGGTGTTGTTCCTGACCGCTCAGTTCGAGGCGGCGTTGGCATTCTTGTTCCGCGTCGAGAGACTGCGCAGTCACGCCGTGCACATGGCGTTGGTGCTGTACGAGCTCCGGCTGCTGCTGAAGTCGTCTGGCCAAAGCGCTCAGCTGTGTAAGCATATATTCATTTTTAAGTTCCACAGGGCAGTGCAGCGCCTTGAGGAAGAAGATTTGGTTTCCAAGAGAAAAATAATAATTGCTCACGTTACCTGTTCAATATTGCAGTGAGTCAGGAGCCCGGGGACCCGCCCATGGTTCGCCGCCTCAACTTCATCCGTTTGCTCATGCTTTACACTCGCAAGTTCGAGTCCACCGATCCACGGGAAGCCCTGCAGTACTTCTACTTCTTACGGTAAATAATCCTACACTCCAACTCTCACACACATCATCCTGCTTTGTGATTTTCTAACCCTGTACCATACAATGTAACAACATTATTAGCCAGGGCCACCTAATGCTATTGTATTAAGTAGTAATTACTTTACTTCCTGTTTTTTTCTAACTCCTACTGTGTGTGTGTGTGTGTGTGTGTGTGTGTGTGTGTGTGTGTGTGTGTGTGTGTGTGTGTGTGTGTGTGTGTGTGTGTGTGTGTGTGTGTGTGTGTGTGTGTGTGTGTGTGTGTGTGTGTGTGTGTGTGTGTGTGTGTGTGTGTGTGTGTGTGTGTGTGTGTGTGTGTGTGTGTGTGTGTGTGTGTGTGTGTGTGTGTGTGTGTGTGTGTGTGTGTGTGTGTGTGTGTGTGTTTCTGCAGTAATGAGAAGGACAGCCAGGGAGAAAACATGTTCATGCGCTGCGTCAGTGAGCTCGTTATTGAGAGTCGAGAGGTGAGTGACCAACATTTTCACCATCAACCTGCGCCTTGCGCAGTCTTTTTAAATCGCCGTTAAACCAGTTAATAAACCTTCCCCAATACCTAGTGCCCACCAGATGACTGATGCACTGCAGCAGAGCCATTTTGGAGCCTTGTTTCTTTGAAGAGACTCATCCTCATGTAATTGTTCTCTCGTGCTCCCCGGCCACGTCCGATGCATCAGACCTGTGCTCAATTGGTTTTTGTGTAAGCAGGGAAATGGTTACTCTGACCAACATCCGGCTGTGGATTAGATAAACGAGGGCTGTCGTACGATGGAGCAATGGAACAGGAGACAATTCGATTCCATTCAAAATACTGAAAAAACTAAAATGAACTCTGAAAAGAAAAAGGGTGATGTCTTTTTTGCGGCAAAATTTATGAACCTGTTAAAGTAAAGAAAAATATATATTAATAGAGCTGCAACAATTTATCGATTAGTAATCGACGAAGTAGTTTTTCTGGGGGGAAAATAAAAATTCTATGATTTGAATGATATGTCATCACTATATCACAGTGTAAATTTTCCATGTTTTTGATTTCGTTGTCTTGATTTTGCAGTTCGACATGCTGTTGGGGAGATTAGAGAAGGACGGCAGCAGGAAGGTAGGAAGGTTCTCTTGTCTCCTCTGTGGTTCATGTCTTTCTCTTCTTCTCCCTTTGTCTTCACTGTATTTCTGTTTGTGCAAAGCATTAGTCGACCTGTCACTTGCACTAAATCGATAGCATGCATTATTTCTCCTCTGGCAATGACAAAACTGTCTTTAACATGACAGTGTAATTCTGCCTTACAGGCTAACAGATCCTCACTTTAGTCTTTTGGGGGAAAAGGGATAGATTTCAAGTTGCTCTCTGCTGATCCTCCGCTCCACCATCAGAAGTGGAGCAGTGTTCTCCGAGGTATTCTCACTCTTCTCCTCCCTCCTCCTCCTCTTCTCTTTAGCCCGGAGTCATAGATAAGTTTGCCGGGGACACGAGAGCCATCATCAGTAAAGTGGCTCTGGAGGCGGAGAACAAGGGCTTGTTCGAGGAGGCAGTCCGACTCTACGAGCTGGCCAAGGTGAGAACACCGGCGCCGCAGGACTTCTGAGGAACTGCTGTTCAATCATTCCCCATTGAGTTTTTTGACTGTTGTCTCGTCCTTTGTCTCCGTGTGTAGAACCCAGATAAGGTGTTGGAGTTGATGAACAGACTGTTGAGTCCCGTCATAGCTCAGGTCAGCGCTCCGCAGTCCAACAAGGAGAGGCTGAAAAACACGGCGGTGGCCATTGCTGAGAGGTATGAACACACAGACAGACACACACACACACACACACACACACACACACACACACCATGGACTAGTCTAGACCAAGAGCAACATATAAATGTGTAAAACTGAATAATTTCCTCTTTACCGTCGCAGGTATCGTTCTCAGGGCGTAGCAGGAGATAAATCCGTCGACAGTACTTTCTACCTGCTCTTGGACCTGATGACGTTCTTTGACGAGTACCACGCAGGACACGTCGACAGAGCCTATGACGTAAGTGCAGCTCTGATAATACAGGGAGAGCTCCAAAGTCCCTCTGTTTAGTTAATGATGCGAATCATTTCACTGCATCGCGTTAACCATAAGATCGCGGGTCGATGTCGTCCGTCTCTTGTTTCTCTTGTCAGGTGATGGAGCGTTTAAAGCTTCTTCCTCTCAGTCAGGACAGTGTGGAGGAGAGAGTGGCTGCTTTCAGGAACTTCAGCGATGAGGTGAGAAGGGGAAGTTCACACTGCAACAGCTTTTTTTCTTTTCTTTTCCTCTTTCTAAAAAAGGGTTTGTGAACTTTCCTCGCGTCTCCAGGTGCGGCACAACCTGTCCGAGGTGCTGCTGGCCACCATGAACATCCTGTTCACCCAGTACAAACGCCTGAAGGGGCCGGCAGGCACACCTGGACGACCACAGAGGACCATCGAGGACAGAGACATGGTGAGAAGCATCTGCTTGCATTCAGCATCTTAACATTTCATTTCATGCATGAATTGTGTGAAATATTTATGAGCTAAAAGGTTTTTACATTAACACATCAATGCTGAAAATGTATTTTTCTTCTTTCTTTTTTTCTTTTAACAGCAACTGCGCAGCCAGGCCCGAGCCCTGATCACCTTCGCTGGCATGATTCCCTACAACATGGCCGGGGACACCAACGCAAGACTGGTGCAGATGGAATTACTGATGAACTGACATGTCAAAATACACACACACACACACACACACACACACACACACACACACACACACACACACACACACACACACACACACACACACACACACACACGCACGCACGATCACACTCGTACACACTTGTCTGCCATTTTGTTTTGTATAGGCTACAGTATTCATCAGTATGTTAACAGATACATCTTCATCCTCCACACTTCTGTTTTTTGTCATTTTCCCCCATTTTGTTGTTTCATATTTTGTATCTGTGATGATTTGGAATAAAAAAAAAAGTTAACTTTTCAGTTGCCTTTTTGTTGAACGCTTCATTTTGTTTTCATTCATTTATTTAATTTATTCATTTTGCCTCATTTTTAAAAAGTTGTCTATGTTTTAACCGTAATTGTTGCAAAGCAGTCGAGTGTTTGTTTTCCTTAGTATGATCGATTTTCAATTGTACATTGATTCCAATACGTTTTGCCTCACCCCTCAGCTCATCAAACTTTTATTCCACCGTCTGAACTCATTAGCCGTTTACCCAGGAGCGATGTTTTCCTCCGGTTGAGTCTGCAGGCTGAAGGATTCCCTGAGTGTGAGCCTCTTAGGCAGCACCTCATAAGGAGGCATTGGGTTTTGATAGACGTGATCTCACCTTCCACAGAGGATCGTCTCACATGTTTGTTATAAAAATTGTCCTCCACAGGGGGACTGCCTTGATTAGTTTGATCTCTCATTTATTCCCCTGAATAAATGATAAAATCTAAAAAAAAAAACGGAACAAACCACGGTTCATCTTATTTTTAAGCGAAGCTGCAGATCCTTGGTTCATTTGTGTCTATTCGCGCTGCAAACTGGAATTTGTCTTGAGCGGATTTATCCACAGAGAATGAGGCGACGATGAAATGAAATCGAGGATTGTCCGTTTTCAGACATTTCCCTTCCCTCTAGTCTAGTTTAACTCGAATCCAGTTTACTGTTTTCAGTTTTGTTGACCCCCCAGTTTTGCAGGTCTGAGCCACATTGTTGTCCACAGGCTGTAGTGAAGTGTCTGTGACGTCCGGCCTCCTGGCAGATGGTTGGTTGGCTTGAAGTCGACTGGAGGGATATTTCTGTCTCTGTATCAGAGGGGTGAGCTAAATGCAGATCATACCAAACAGTATTTTACTCAGTGGAGAAAGGAATTCAAGTTTTACTTATTTGGTTTGCAAAATGTATTGCGAGGACAAGTTTCTCCATTGAGAGCAATTTAAAAAGGCTGTGGAGAAGTTTACTGAGCTTGATCAACATTTGATCCACAAGTAGAATTTGTGCTGAGCTTCTCAGAAAGCATAGCACACGGGCAGCTTTTCTCTGAACCACCTGCCTGGCGACACCTTTGCAATCTACCTGAAGCATCGTAACAGCAGCCCACCAATCGCGCCGACACGCCAGTCCACAGAGGCCCCGACCTCCGCTGGGGTTTAGGAGGCGCCGAACACGAGTACATGCAGAGAAACTCATCGCCCTCCGCCCCCGTCCTCCCCTCTTTTGAATCTGTGGCTCACACTCTCATGTCCTGCAGTCTGGCCCGAGAGAACACAGATGGAGGCTCATTCTGTCTTGGCTGCTCCACATTACTGTACAGAGACGTTGGGTTCATCCGCGGCCGCAGACGGAGCCGAGCCAAGTACTGTGGGGATGTGCGGCACATGCTGTCGTGCTCGAACCCCCCCCGACCCTTCGGGCTCTTTAGTAAATGGTACAGTCTCCTCTTTACATCCCAAATGAATGAGTTGTTCCTCCTGCTGTGTTTTCTCTCGTGTGTCTGTGTAAGTTTCTCCAGCAGCAGCAGCAGGAGAAGAAGAAGAGGACGACGACGACCGGTCTCTCAGGTGCACGTGCTGCAGCTGGTGTTGTGAATCAGGCCGATGACAAACACCTCCGATAACCCGGCTATTTCACAACACCAGGGTGGCACTTCACCACTGACGACGAGACCTACGACCACCACATGATGATGATGATGATGATGATGCTGCTGCTGCTGCTGCTAAGGGAGAGGAGGTTAACTGGAGATTTTCCCAGTAATGTCCAAAGGTACAACACACACTTAGCTTTTTAAAAACCCTTTCAGTGGCCTGTACACTGATACTGAGATTTTGTTCCAAGTGTGTGTTTTGCTATGAATGTAGGTTTTTACAGTTTCACCCGCTGCGCTGACTTTTACGTTTTTTTCCATCATTTCAAATCATCACCTTTATGTATTTTTTTCTACCAATTTCATAAATTTAACCCATCTTCATTTTTTTTTTTTAAATGAATGAAATGATGACCTAGTAAAATTCATTGACATTTTCTCAACCTATCATAACACACTGTAAAGTGCAAGTTTGTAAAAAAAAATCTTTTTACCTCTTTGGTCTGTTATAAATACAAATGATAATCACCACAGTGTTTCCTCTCTTCATTATGTTCTGGATCCAAATTTAGTTTGAAGGAGAAGTTGCTTAAGCACATACATTTTAAAAAAAAAAAGATAATTTAAATTTCTTGTGGTTTAATTAGAAAGATTTATTTGTTTATATGCTTTTGAAATCCACTGGCAGAGAGTTTTAAGGAGTATGAACCGAAACCCTCTTCACTATATGTTTTTGTGGGGATGCTTCCGAACCTCATACAACCATTATGTAAAAATATAAGTTGCCTTAGGTTTGAAAATCTTGCCTCCAGCAACAGTATTTCTCATCTGTCAGACGAGGAGATCGACTTGAGAGGGGAGACATCACTGACGGGAAAGGAAACGACTACAACACACGTTTATCTCGGCGACTGCAGGAAAACTGCCTCATCAATCACATCAACTATCTATTGTGTCTCTGATCTGTCACGACAAAAAACAGATGGTCTGTACCCAAATGGGGAGGGAGGCCCGTGTGATGATGTCTGACAAAAATATGGAGTGCAGCCTCTGGGTGAGATGAGCACTGCAGGAAATACACTGACCCACTTCATGGCATTCCCCAGGGAGCCTGTAATCTCCTACACCCATCGTGTCAAGAGTCCTCTATTATTTTTGATTTATTGACACCAAAAACATGATTTATTTTCCCCGTTGATACCCAAATCTTAAGAGTAAGAGTTGAGTACATTAAGTTGAAGACTTATTTCACATTCTGAAATTGGTTATGGGAGAAACTTGCCAAACGCACTGAACCACTTTATGCTGACAATAGTGACACCTAGTGGAGTTCCTCTTGTAATTCATTTACATTCAAGGTAAATTGACAAAATAGGCTATGCACGTGAACTCACCACTGTCCTCTTCTGTTTTCTAATGAAGGTTACATAAAATGCAAATATATCCCAATAAAAAGCTCAGGTCACATGTCCATATCCTTCTAGGTATGATTTATGGCACCTTGATGAAAATGTGCCTTCACCCCCCCCCCCCCTCAAAGCCAGAGTCCTATCGTGGCTGGTTTGAGTTTTAAACAATTCATAGTTATGTAGTTTTGGTAGTTTGTGTAGTTTTTGTACAGCAACCGACCGGACGAGGCAGATAGTCCCGTCCCGAGGGAGTTCGGAAAAAAAGCGCCTTGGGGATAATGTACGTTGTGATTTGACTTGAATTAAATAAATACAAATAGAGATAGATAGAAAGATTAAGCATTTAGTCCCCCCCCCCCCCCAAAAAAAAGGTTGCGTTCAGGAGCACGAGCTCCCAGTAGTGCCACCGACAGCAGGTGTTTGTGATCAGAGAGCAGCAGGTGCTGAAAGCGACGACACCAGGCAGGGGACGTCCCGGTTTACTGACCATATATTGTAGTTAAAACCAAGAAATACATCAATATTATTTTACAGCGATGGCCCCAAAGGGCTTGGAGGTGAGTGTGGGGAGAGGTGGGGGGGGGGGGGGGGGGGGGGGGGGGGGGGGATAATGAAAGACAATTAATTAATCAGTCTGATATCAAAAGCCTTTAAGGTGAATGATGAATCAGTCAATTCTTTCAAAACAGCTCCACGTGGTCCTGGTGCTCCTCCTCGGCTTGTCGCGCCTCGGGGTCGACGGTAGGACTCGTCTCTGAGTTGGACTTGTGTTCGAATCACCGTGTCGTGTCGTGTCTCGGGGAATCGTCAGGTTCGTGTTCTCTCTCTGCCCGCGTCACAGGAATCTGCAGCGTGGAAAAGTGCACCGACCGCACGAGATGCGTCCTGTCCCGGGACCAGAGACGCTGCAAGTGCACGGTGGGATTCTATGGTGACCAGTGTGAGAAAAGTAGGTTTGGTATTATCATTATTATTATTATTATTATTATGAGGAGTTATTTTTTATTTATTTACTGGTTAATATTGTGGTGTTTTTTTTTTATAATTGTCATAAAACAAAGTTATTATGAGATACCTTGAAATATCTCAGCAAGAATATTTTTGACCAAGATTTGCTATTTCTTGCACTACTTTTCCCACAATGCAACCAGTAGCAGCATCTTCTTCTTTCCTTTTTTTCTGTATTACCCTCCCTCCCTGGTGACTGCACCAGAGACTTTCCCTTTTAAATTTCAGTCATCAAACTCGAGCCTGCTGACAAAAAAAATAATGAAGCGCGGACAGATGACCTTGATGATATCATCGGGGTTATTTTGTTGAAACTTTTGAAAGCTCCTTCCCCACTCACAGAACTCTCACTGACACGTATTTCCATTGTGCATATATTTTTGACTTTTCATTTCATTTCATGATAAGTTTTTTTCCGTTCATTCCAGCCAACCCAAAACATTTTACAAAACAAACAATACATCTATACTTATACATATTCCATGAACGAAAAAAGGAGGAAGAAGAATAATCTTATTGCCTGCCCCTTTCATATGAATAACATAAATACCAATGGCCATCCCTTTTTCTTTCTTTTTTAATAAATCAAAACCAAATCAATATACTTTCATACAATTATATTCATCATCAGAACTTAATATTTACTCAAAACATGCAAAAAGTTACTTTTATTTTCCCATACATAGTTTTTTGTTACTGGTCTCCTCCTACTTCGTTTTTGGTTTGTTTTGTTTCGCACCAAAACACGAAAGGTAAGTCCCTGAATGTTAAAACCTACTTGGCAATAATTCCGATTCTGAGAAAGCAAGATGTCGCTTCCTAAAATTAATCTCAAGCATTAAGCCATCAACTTCATGCAGTAGAATTAATCATTTAAATGTAGTTATCGCCGTTGCTCTTTTCCAGATGGACAAATTAAAGTCATGTGTGGCAGAAACTACATTGCGATCAGGGTGATGGAAGATTTCTTCAAGTATTACAAGGTGCCGCTCGAGTCCCTTCACCTGCCCAACAAGTCGTGTCGTGCTCGGAAAGAGCTCGTCGACGGCGTGTCGTACTACATGTCCACCATACCCAAAGAGAAGTATCTGACGTGTGGGGGCAGACCAATGGAGGTACCACTGCAAAACTGATATATTTACATCCACAGAAATACAAGCTACTAAAGAAGTTGCCATGATATGTGTTTTTTGTTTCTTACAGACAAACTTCACTCACATCTCCTACTCTCTGAGTCTACTGACGGACCCTCGGGTCATTGGAAACATCATCAGAGATCCCGTCATCAAGATCGACTACACGTGCGTCTTTCCGTACGTCAGGAGCGTCAGCCTGCCGTTCCCAGTCGTCCCGTTTTCCAGGTGAGCCGAGCGTGAGGACAGAGTTTTTCTCCGTCTTTGAAACCAGACCACTTCACCTTTCTTTGAAATGCCGCAAATGACAGGAAACCTTCACGCTCATTCATGATGTCAGTTCAATGCTCATCTCCTTCTCCTATTGCATCAGTTAACAGATTGGATGGGAAAACATTATTTTTGATGCAGTTGAGCTTGAACGCTCACTCTTGACCTTGAAAGCTGATGTTGTCAAAACAACAGCATCAGCTTTACTTGCGAGTGCAGCCTTCCGCCACATTCTGTGGCCTTCCTTTGAAGCCTGCTCAGTTGTCACGGCGACGGCTTAATGGTCATCACGTGCTATAAGTGCGAAATATGGTCATCTGACAATGTGTGTGGGTGGGTCTTAAGTGTTTCTATAAACATCATCATCATCAGCTGTCTGTAAAAGCCGGGTCACAGCATCAACCAGGAGTGGTGATCAAGTCGCTCATTTGTCCTTTAATGACAGCTGTTTCCATGGCAACTGATCAAGAGATGTTTTGTGTGAAATTATTTGGTACAGATTAAAATGTATGCCATCATCAGTGTTAAACTGTGGTGACCTAAGATACCTCGTGTTTCTGTACACACACACACACACACACACACACACACACACACACACACACACACACACACACACACACACACACACACACACACGCGCGCGCGCGCAGTGAGATGGTCCTGCGTGTGGATGAACTCGATGCCGTGATACAGCTGATGCTGTACAAAGACCACACGTACACCAAGGCCTTCACCAGCTCCCCCACCATCGAACTCCAAGACAAGGTAGGTACTGTAAAAGTTTCAAGTTTTCAAACTTTATCGATCAGTTCAACCTGAACATTGATCAGATGTTGGTCCTTTGTGTTTCCGCGAGTGTCTGCTTTAAAGGAGCTTTCTGTTTAAAAGGTGTACGTGGAGGTGGCCGTGACGGAGCCGGCAGACTTCTTCCTGCTCCGCATCAACGAGTGCTGGGCGACACAGTCTCCCAAGCCGAACTCCACAGTGGGATCAGTTCACACTCTGCTTCTAAACGGGTCCGGTCATTTTTCTAAATACTGACAAGTTCACCTCTCCAGTTACTATGAATTCAACGAATAACATCCCTTCTCCTCCTCGTCCTCTCCGTCTCTTTGCTCAGGTGTGTGAACGACAACACGGTCTCCTTTCTCAACGTGAGCGAGGGGCAGTCTGGACGCAACGGCGAGAGTTCCACCATTCGCTACAGCTTCGACATGTTTCGCTTCACGTCGGAACCGAACAGCTTCTATCTCCACTGCACGGTGCAGCTGTGTGAGCCTGACGACTTCCAGTCCTGCAAACCCGTGAGTGCGCTCCCCCGTCTCACTGTCGCACGAGGGCGGGCGTGAGATGCCACCGAGAAATTAGGCTTCATGTGAGGTGTTGTTTTTCACCTGTGTGTATGTGTGTGTATGTACATACAAAGTAACTCGAAGACGCATGGATGGAATTTCACCAAACTTGGTTCGTTTGCAGCTGATCAATCAAAGGTCAACAAATATGAACATGTGTATATACATTTTCTAAGATATCTCCTCCAATAATAGAGACAATCTGAAGCTGATATTGATCAGAAAATTTGTTGTAATATAAAGTGACATCAGAAATGACATCATGAATACGGCAGGTATCAGACGTATGTCTGCATCCTATAGGACTATAGACACGACCTTAAGCCTTTATGACCTTTATGACCATAAGGTAGGAATGATGTTGTCATGACGTCACTATGAAGTCAGAAAATTACGCTATGTAGTGTCGTAACACGTTAAGTTTTTGCAACAATTAAGATTAGAGACATGCTCTGCAGCCTATTTAGATGAACCAATCATTCATCATCTTCACGGTTTATAGTGAAGTAATAATGAAATGGAATTATTATAATATTGAAATGTGAGCATTGTCTGATTGGGCTATATGTTTACAGACCGTTAGAGTGGTAAATAAGATGTTACGTCGTCCATTTGCAGTCTCTCGTGTGTCATTTTTGTCTTCTCTACAGATCTGTAATTCCATTACTAAGAGAGAAGCAGTGAGAGCGGAGCCCATGCAGGGTCTCCTGTCGTACGGACCAATCAGGATCGAAATGCCCGAGCCACATCAATCCAGTAAGCTCCTGTCAATCACCCCGTCACCCCAACGTGACGTGTATATGACTTTAATATCTGTTATACCTTTGTTTGTCAGACATACTGATGACGGTGGTGCTGCCCGTAGCAGGTGTCTGGACCGTGGGCTTCTTCCTCAGCATCCTCATCGTCGTGGCAAAGGCAGGCAGCAGGAGACTCACACAAGCGGAGCAGCACTGACGTCAAGAAGCTGCTGTTGCAGCGTGAATAAAACTTAAAAAGGCGTCCGAATGTTCTTTTATTGCTATCCGTAAAATAATGATGACGCTTTTTAAAATCTTATCAGCCGCCCATAGTGCTCTACAGTATTCATTCGCACACATTCATACAGAGCTACAAAGTGCATTTTCTATCACACATCATTCATACAGACCTCGGGGGCAATGTCTTGCCCCAAGGACACGCCGGCATTGCGGACTGGAGGAGCAGGGGATCGAACCACTGACCTGCGTTAGTGGACAACCCTCTCTATCTTCTGGTCCACAGCTGTACAAAAAAAAATTGTAAATTCGGCAAGGATGTGACGAACAAATTTGTAAAACAGCTGTGACCTCTTATCTTGACAACATGCAAAATCCAAATTAAGGAACTTAAAATAGCCCGAGAAACAATTTTATTCTGGTTTACAAAAGGAATTAAAAACTTGTAAAGGAAAAATAGTTTTCGACAAGGGATTTTTATTTATCATAGCCGGAGCACAGGGGTAATTAATAATATTAAACAACTACTACAGTGTATTTATTTGACTGCTTTCAGGTGCCCTGGCCACTAAAGCTGCCCTGGCCACTAAAGCTGATCCGTCAAGTTAAAGTTTTTCTTTACAGGACGCGTAATGCAAACTGTAAAACCACCACACAGTGTATTTATATTATATTTCAGTTGAGGCCCAGCTGCTGACATCTCGCTGTAGTTTCCCACAGAGACCAGCAGATGGCGCAGTGTCCATCGGGATCCATTGGGGCTGCTCCGGGACATTAAGGAGGGAGGCGGGTCCTCGTCGTGCCAAATCAATGGAGCACTTCTGCCTCGCAGCGGTTTAGCGGTGCTCATATAAAAGTACATGCACAGCGTGTTTCCTGTCTGTGTTGAAAAGCTCACGCCGAAGAGTCCCGTCGGGAAAGGAAGATGTCGTAGCCTCGAACACCGGGGCTGCGAAGTGAACGTATTTATTGTCGTCGTGTTTCTTGCGCCAAGTTCAGAAAATGCGCACTTTATGCGCTCGGTCCGTTTTTGCAGAAGTGGACTGAGACTCTGGATTTATTATTTATTGCTTTATTTTTTATTTTATTTTTGCTGTGCCGATCAACCATTGTGGACTTCGAAAGGGGGAAAGGGTTTTATGTTGTTCTATGCATGAACAAACAAATAAGAAGGTCGTCTTTACGCACACTTGGATGCGCCATGAGGAGGCTGCTGTCCCGGGTCACATCGGACTGTATGCGACCGGGAATGGATTAGTATCAATCTGATTCTGGAAGTTTTGTTGTTTTTGTACAAACTTGTTGCTCATACTTGGAGATTCCCTGATGTGCCAACTCCAAACAACGAGCCGATAGCTCACTTGTTGTTTTGGGAAGCTCGTGGGTGAATGTAAGACGACGAGGAGGAGGAGAGAATAAACCCCCTCGGCACCTTTTTATCACTGCACAAGTCTGAGCTCTCATCTGAGGACCAGCAGGACGATGGCGTCTCATCAAGTCTTCATTCAGATCACAGTCACACTGATCCTGGGCAGCGCGCTGGGAGATGTGCCAGAGGAGGAGGGCGTCAATGCGGAGGTACAGTAATGTGTGTGTGTGTGTGTGTGTGTGTGTGGCACCAGGTTGACCTTGAAGATGGTTCAACAATATCCCTTTATCATATTTATAAATGGTTTAGGAGTTTAACATTGTCATGATGTTGCTGTTCTATCTATATATCTATGTATCTATTTATCTGTCTGTCTATCAATCTATCTGTCTATTTGTCTATTTGTCTATCTATTTATCTATTTGTCTATCTGTCTGTCTTTCTGTCTGTCTGTCTAAAAGTAGAATAATTCTTTAATTTCATATAAAATTTTACCAAATTCCTGAATGAATTTCTTTAAATGTTGTTTAAACTTTTCCTTAACACCTGTTTAACAGCATGTGCACAATTAAAAACATAGATTTTTTAACTCAAAAAGGTTTAGTTTTAAGCACTTATAGGGACATTTTATGTGCATTAACTTTTTTTCAACAAGTACAGCTAAGTATCAGTTATTGACAATATAAGATCATAAACACAATCGTTATGACTTTAGAAAATTACAGTTTACAGTTGAGAACACAGTCAAACTGCAATTTTCAAAGTGAAGCAGGAAATCCTTCAGTCCTCATCTTCCTGACTTCTGAATACATTCAAACAAACTACTTTAAACTGTTTAATGTGTTTTTAAATACATGTATTAATGTCTATGATCACGTCTGTGTGACTGTTAAAGATGTTTGCGCCAGTTATGGATGAAAGAAAGTTATAATTGCTTACAAATATATAAATAAATACTTAAAATGTACGTACATCTCTACTGTATGTAAAATGTACGTACATCTTTACTGTACATATATACTTACTGATGAGAAACGTTAAACCGGGAGCTTAGAAATAATTTTTACATTTCTCTGCACAGCCTTGCTGTATAAGGAGTTCTTCTTTCCCTTGTCTCATGTTGTTAGAGGCACTTCTGTGTGAATATGCTTACTGTGACATGAGATCGGTCGAGACTTGTCATTGCTATGCCGGATGATGTTTTCCCCACCGGCCTTTGTTCAAACTGTACATGCAGCATTAGGAGAGACGGCCCTGCGGCCTTTTTGTCTCCGAGCTCTGCTGTCGCGGCGTCCTAAAGGCCAGATTTGAAAACGTAACAAGAGATTTATTTTCTCCTCCTTGCCATGCCTACGTGGCTCTACACGCTCAATTTCACCTGCAGCAAACACCAGAGACAGAGGGACAAGTTCATCACGTGTCACTGGAAGTGTCACACACATGTAGAGCGGTGTGTTTATCCCGGACGGCACCACATTGACATGCAGTTTTGAATTAGTGGCTAGAACCCTCTTTGATTTCCTGTGTCCCGTCCTGTTCCCCTCTCCTCTCCTCTCCTCTCCTCATCTATCGGTGCAGGAATAGGAAAGCAGGAATGTTGTAATGTTAATGGGAGCCATCTGTTTTGTATCTCTATGCAGTTCTCTCCCTTTTCTTTTAACTCCTCAGATGCTCTCTGCAGTCCACATTGTTCCCGGATTGGCAAAAATCAGTGCAGAGCAGTTGTTTAACCATCGCTCACCCACGAGAACAGACAGATGTTGAGCCAGATTAATCAGAAAAAAATCACCCCCACCCCCCCCCACCCCTTGTTTTTTTCTTCCGGCAGGCTTGGCTGCGTAAGTTCGGCTACCTGTCGCAGGCGAGCAGGCAGATGTCCACCATGCAGTCGGCTCACATTCTGTCCAAGGCCATCGGCGACATGCAGCGCTTCTACGGGCTGGAGGTGACCGGCGAGATGGACCCCGCCACTGTCGCGTAAGCTCCATGTTGGGTTACATTCTGCACCGTGTCTCGTCTCACCGACATGCGACATCGGATGAAGCTCTGGTCTCCGGCGACCACAAACTGACACCAGGGATTTTTTTAAAAAACATGTAGGAAGTTATTTGTATTCACTCGCTTTTGTTTTTTCTAAATGTAATTTTCTCATTTCCCATGCATCTCATGGTATAGATGGAATGACACAAGGCCACAAGTATTCAGCAGCGAACCTCATCTCAACAACAAAACATCCCGAAGCCAATTTGTCGCAGGGCTTCTAACTTTATAACTTCTAACAACGGAAACAGAACCAGCTCTTAACAACCTTCTTTTTTTTTTTATGATGATGATAATTCACTTTACAGTTGAGTTTCTTTTTGACTTCATCTGCGCTCTTCTCTCTCTTCTTGTGCCATATCCTTATATTCCACTGTGATTCATTTCAATAGGCCGTTGTTTTTTGTCTACTGGACGGAATGTGAAGGAAACTTTACAAGGACAGTTTTTTTATTGAAGGAAATAAGTTTTTGTTGGAGTTTCATCGGCGATATTTGCATGAGAAGATTGTTACCGCTGGTTAGCTTAGCTTAGCATAAAGACTGGGGGTTTTTGTAACCTTTTAATAGAGCTTCAGCTGGTTGTAGCTTCACATTTCTGTGCAGGTGCGTGTGAGGCATTATAATACGCTCTGCAAGATTATGCACATTTTTTTTACACCCAAAAGTTTATATATTGGTGTGTTTGTGTGTGTTTGACCGTGCAGAGCCATGCGGCGACCCCGCTGTGGCCTCCCCGACAGAAAAGCCGAGGAGACGGGTGATGGTGCGAGGAAGAAACGCTACACGCTCACTGGGCAGCAGTGGGACAAAGACCACATCACTTACAGGTTCGTTAGTGCTGGAATTTAAAAAACCACGATAAAGCATCACGTTTCAACATAGAGAAGTTAACACGCGTTCTCTTCTGGCGTCAGCATACTGAACCAGCTCATCCCGTCCTCGCTGGGAGAGGAGCGGACGTACGCCGCCATCCGCGCGGCCTTCGACGCGTGGAGACGGGTCGCCCCGCTCACCTTCGAGGAGCTGCCCGCGGAGAGCGACCTGAACACCAACAGCAGCCGGACGGAGCTCGCCGACATCCTGCTGTTGTTCGCCTCTGGTTTCCACGGCGATATGTCCCTGTTTGACGGCGAGGGCGGGTCGCTGGCGCACGCCTACTACCCCGGGCCAGCGATCGGCGGGGACATACACTTTGACGCAGATGAGCCCTGGACGCTTGAGAAAGAAAATCCAGAAGGTGAGTGGTGCTGGGTTGGACATGATACGTATTTGAATGCAACCTGATGTCTGTGCCAAGTGTCACTCATCAATTATTGTGCATTTATGTGTTATTGTGAGACCCGTTCATGAACTCTGCGTGCGTGTCCGTCTTGCAGGCATAGACCTCTTCCTGGTTGCCGTCCACGAGCTCGGCCACGCCCTCGGCCTGGAGCACTCGGACAACCCCGGTGCCATCATGGCGCCTTTCTACCAGTACATTAACACGCACAACTTCACGCTGCACGACGACGACGTCAGAGGAATACAGCACATATACGGTGAGAGGCACGCCGCGCTGTTCGGATACATCTGTCTCTTTGGGTCTTCAACAGTCAGCAGATGTTGTTTAAAGCCCCTCCCGGCAGAATTTGGACTCAGTAACTGATGCAGATGTTTGTACAGGAGAGCAACCTGTCTTTTGTTCTTCCTGTGGAATTTTTTTAAAAGGTTTGTCACTACTCTACAATTAAGCAAAGAACTTTTCTGCATCATGTTATTAAGGCTTCTTCCAGTCCTAATGGAGCACTGCCCTCCAAATACATTTTGGGCAATGCTAAGCTCAGCTTTGACTTTTCCTCTTTGATATTAAAAGACAGATAACCCACCTCCTTGTAGCAAAACTGATGTAGACTCTCCGTTCTTGACAGTGCATCGGGTCAAGGCCATATCTACTATTAAAATACCACAGTTGGTAAATGAATTTCTCTTCAAAAGCCTTTCCAACCCAATCCGGAAAAAACTCTGTCTTTTGTGGATTTTTATCGCACAATCGAGCTGTTTTCAGACATGAATTCTGGACAAATGTCTGGAAAATGAGATCCCGACATTTTCTGGAGATTGGCGTTCACATGTTCAGACGCGTTCACAACAGCAGGAACATTCCCAGATCCTTCAGCGGATGGGGGGTTTCCTGGGCGGAGCGCCCACTCGCTCGCTGTGAATCTCTTCCGTGGAATTCTCCTGCTTCAGTCTCACATGGACTCACTCACCAACATTTTCACGGAAATTTTTTACAAAGGGCGCTGGCCGGTGAAATTCCAGAAAATGTCTGGTACAGCACTCGCAGACAGCCCCCTCCCGACATCTGTGCGTGTCGCAAAGCAGCCATGGTCCCACACCGCCCCGAGGACAGGGCGCTGGGGACGGGACGGCGGAAAAAACAGAATCTCTGCTCTTCAAGGTTTTGATGTTTGGCTGCATACTGAGACTGCGCTGGCTCTAAGATCACTGTGAGGCTCAAGTGCACAATGTCAGCTGTAATATGAGGTTATAGCACACTCGTGCAACATCTGCACCCTTGTCAGAGGAAGACGAGAAAAGCCTTGCAGAGACGCTTTGTGGATATGTGCACACAGACACACACACACACACACACACACACACACACACAGGGCCAGCCGCACACTCAACACTGGCGGACTTCCCTCGAAACAGCGTGTCAGGGAAAGCATGATAACATCATAACGGCATGCAGGAGTGAATGGATGTCATTGTTGATTGTCAGATATAATAGTTGTGTGCGTGTGTCTCTACAGTCGGGGGCTCTCACTAGAGCTGTAACTACAGGCTGCAAATGGGAATTAATCATCGACGTGATTTTTGTTTTGTCGCTTTAGACAAAAGGATTTTCGGCGTTTTACGTTTTACCACCATCGATTTGTCATCGTTTCATCCGCGTCACAGCTGTGGTATAACATGACAGATCAGAAGGAAATTGGGAATGCTTTTCTATGGTGCACTTTACCGAAAAACCCCCAAGTCTTTCCACACCCACACGCAACTCTGGCCGATTGATATTCCCACACTGGAGGTCTGCACCAGAGGAAAACTAGCGTTTTGGCAGAGGAGCAGATGTGAAAAAATCTGGTCCGGTTTTCTGCTGCACTGTAAATTGTCTAAGATAAATGTTTTGACTGAAATTATACAGTAGTTTCCTCATTAAGCAGCCCGACGATAAATGACCGTGTGGGAGGAAGGCTCTGATTGGACAAGAAAAAGGATGACTCTATAATAGACATTTACACAGGATATCCTTTGTTGTCTTGTGGTTCCTTCATAGAGTATTCATCACCTCCTGTAAAAGATAAACAGTTATATTACAGACTAACTTGTGACGGTATAGTGGTAATTTAATACATCAATATGACCGTAAATCAGTGCTGTATCATGAAGCGTCTGACAAAAACAGAAGGTTTAAAAGGGGAAAGACAGTCAAATAAAACATCCGTTTTCATTGCTGTACTTAAAGAGCTGCACCGATCAATGTTTGTTATAACTGTGTGTTATGTGAATGGGGTCAATCCTGGTGATAAACCTGCAGCTAGAGAGACAAATATTTCCCCAGGGAGTTGATGGAGGCAGGACAGAGCTGACAGAGGGGTGAATATCGGACTGAGCTCCACCATGTGTCCAGGAACACCAGCTCTGAATAAATGATGATGTGTCTGGTAGATGTGTAAACTGTTTGCAACATGTTTGCGCTCGGGTTTGCTCCATCGCTCCCAAGCGGCCACGGCCTTGGAGATCGCATAAATTCGCAGAAACACTCTGTGGCATGAATAGAACCGCCTGCCGCCGAACAAAGGCTTTAACCTTCGCAGCGTTGTCTCCTTGTGTAATAGTCACAGACACACTTCCAGCCGCGGGCTGCCGCCGGTCACAGACCTTTTTATTTCCTGGCGATTAAAATAGCCAATGGATATGTCTTTCATCATCGCACAGTGAGCTTTCCAAGGGCTCTAAAACACAGTCGATACCACGGAATAGAGGAAGAGTCCGTTATGTGTGCAAGTAAAATAGATTATTGCTGCTTTTAGACACTGTTAAGCCCCAGAGGAAAAACCAGGGGCCTCGACCTTTATTGTCTGTGGACCAGATACTGAATAGTTCCACATATCGATGGCCAAGTCTCTGGCCAACGGCAGCCCCTGATATGTTCCTAGAAAAAACTTTTGGCTCAGAGGAACTCGATGCATCTTCGAGCCCGTCAGCTGTCCGTGGATGTTACATAACCGACCGTGTCTGTGTGTTTTCCCTCTCCTAGCAACAGGCAGGACTCTCTTTTTTTCCATAGGGCAGCAGCAGCAGCCCGGTCGCAGTCGGAGCTTACAGCCGCTGCACAAAATGGAAAAATGTACTTTTTCTTTGTGTGAGCGGGAGATAGAGAGGATACTGTGACGAGAAGGGGGGGGGGGGTATAAAAAGAAATGGCACACAGACACAAGATGGAGGGATTTATTTCATGTCAGCTGGAAATTGTTTTTCCCATTTGACCACTTTAATTGTGAAATGCAATCTTTCCCTTTTTTAAAAATTTTGAACGCAAGCTTTCCGTCTTTTCTATCTCAGGTCCTCCCCTCGTCACCGGTGCCCCGCCCACTGCTCCTCCCACCCCTGTCGACAAACCCGACAGTGACTCGCCCACGTCCCCTTCTCCACCTGAAGATAAACCCACTTCCGACCCTCGGCCCAACCCGACCGACGGCGGCCTGGATCGCCCAGCCCGTCCCGAGCCGCCCCCTGGCCCTACCGCCGCCCCCGTCCTCCCCACCTCCACGCCTGCAGAGCCCGAGCCGGAACCTGTCACCCCGCCGGTTAGAAAAGAGGACCCTCCTCCTCCGCCGCCTCCTCCTCCTCGGCCTCCCCCTCCTCCGCGGCCTCCCGCTCCTCCGCGGCCTCCCAAGCTGCCAGACAACCAGGCCCCCGACATCTGCGACGGGGACTTTGACACGGTGACCATGCTGAGGGGGGAGATGTTTGTTTTCAAGGTGAGGAGTAGAGATTTATTCATCATATCTGTGCAGATGGAGTGTTTAAACCGAGAGTTATAAGCTCCATCCACACTTGTTGGGGATGGAGGAGCGTGCCACTGCCCCCCCGGTATGTCTAACAACCCCTGGCCTCTACCTACCTACACAGGGTCGTTGGTTCTGGCGGGTGCGGAGGAACCGGGTCTTGGATAACTACCCCATGCCCATATCCGTCTTCTGGATCGGCCTGCCCAGTGACATCGACGCTGCCTATGAGCGCCACGATGGCAAATTTGTCTTTTTTAAAGGTTCGTCGAGGCCGTTTATTGACTATGAGACATGTCACTGTGCTTATACTCTGCCCCCATGCTGAGATATTACACGAAGACCTGCGTAGAAGAATATGTTGGGCATTTGTATTGTTTAGCGCTTTGCCCAAGGGCACAACAAAGGGTCACTTGCAAAGCTACTTTTCCCTGAGAGAAGCTGAGGCCAGCGTGGAGCTGTTGAAGTGTGTGTGTGTGTGTGTGTGTGTGTGTGTGTGTGTGTCTATGCTTTGATTTGTATTGTTCAGACTGAAACCGTGCAAACTCTGCATTTCTCTCCCCACACAGTGTGATTCATGGGGAGATGGTAATAATTCAACACAGCTTTAACTTTGCATAGTTGGCACAGACTTTCTCTTTCTTCGTGTCTCTCACTCTCAGACACGCACACACACACACACACACACACACACACACACACACACACACACACACACACACACACACACACACAGAGGTATTTGCAACACTAGATGTTAAATGAAAGAAAATAACAGTTTTTTATTTAACAATCAGACAATATGGCTGCAGAAAAAGATGGACTATTGTGGTTGTGTGTCTTTGCATGTGTGTATTAGTATGTGTGTGTGTGTGTGTGTGTGTGTGTGTGTGTGTGTGTGTGTGTGTGTGTGTGTGTGTGTGTGTGTGTTTGTTACTGAGTTCATCGAGTGTCTTGAACGAGGTCCGTGCTGTGTGGCAGCTGTCGGTGTCCCAGAACGACTCCAGTCCAGCTGAGCCCCAAAAGGCCTCATCAGAGAGCTGGAGGATTGCATCAGCCTTCTGAGCGCTGCACTGCTCCAGATGTGAACAGCTGCAGGGCTTCCACTTTAGCAGTGAGCGCATGTGTGGTGATTTGTCATGCATTTTCAGGATTTTCTGTGCCATCGATCATGGATTTAGAAGAATCCTTCGAAATGATTTCCATTATTCCTGCTTTCTTTTCAAATTCCCACGAGTTCCGGGGAGGAGGGGAACACACTTTCTTTTTGCAGCTCCTCCCAAAGAGTCTTGGAAGGTACGAGCATCGAAAACCTGCGAAAATCATTCAACTGCTGTAGCAGATCAGTTCAAGTCGGTCAAAGAGCATTTTAAAGTCAGTGTGCGATGACTAGTAGAAAGCCCCTGTGTTCGAGCTTAGCCATCATCGTGTGTTGCAGCGCTGTCGCACCCTGGCAGGCGAGGTGGAAAGTGGCTGAAAGTGTGTCCAGAAGGTTAGGGCTAGGGGAGAAACTGGCTTCCACACAGGGAAATCTTGGAAAATCGGAGTTATGCCTTCTATTTCTACCTTGCCTGTCCTTTCCACTTTCCCTCTGGAGGGGAGTAAACCCCATTACATGTGCCATATGTTCTCACCGTCGCTTTCCATTTGCCCATATGTTTCTGGCCCCTGATTTTTTTCTTTCGCTCCCTCATTAATTTCCCCTCATATTTCCATTCTCTTAGCCCAGTAACACACACACACACACACACACACACACACACACACACACACACACACGTTACCTGTGCAGGAAGGTTATACGGTTGAGTGCCACCGTCCCTAGACAGGGAAAATATTTCTTCTCTTTGTTGCCCCGCAGATGACAGATTCTGGGTGTTCAGGGAGGCCGACGTGCTGCCAGGATACCCCCAGCCCATACATGAGTATGGACAGGGAGTTCCTACACACAGTATTGACACCGCAATCTGGTGGGAGCCCAACGGATACACTTACTTCTTCTCGGGAGACAGGTATATAATAAAGACATTTTGTCCCATTTTAACATCACTTCATATTAAAGTAAATTCAGGTAGGAAACTGTATTCTGTATGGATCTTTATAACGCCATCCGTGTGCAGGTACTGGCGATACAGCGAGGAGACCCGCGTCACAGACCGCGACTTCCCCAAGCCAAACAGCCGATGGGGCAGGATCCCTCCCTCGCCCAAGGGAGCCTTCCTCAGCGATGACGGCGGTAAGATAACGACTTTCAAACGGGACAAAGGCAGAGTTATTATTCTGGAAAGAAAAGGGACGGGCGGAGGCCGCCTCTGTCCGCGAGACGCCAAACGCCAAACGCTGTAGATGCACTGAGCAGCGCGGGTGGGTCGAGGCGGAGGGCGGGACAGGGTGAAAGGTCAGGAGGGTGAAATGGGGCGTGTAAAAGACAGCGAGGGGAGAAGACTGGTTAGGCTGGAGCCAGCAGAGCAGAGAGAAGAGTGAGGGGAGCATGAGGGAGAAGGGAGGAATGAGGCCTCTGGTTTGAGGGTTGGCCCGTCCTTCCTCTTGGAAATTAGATTTGTGGCGAAGCGGCTCTGAATGCACTCGGTAACATTCAGATCTTATCTCCACCCACACTGCTCTGATGTCGCTTCAAGCCTGTCGGTTTTTCACCACTTGGCCACATTTAACCACGCAGAAGTTCCCCCCCCAAAAGATTGTGTGCGGTTCAATTTTGGCGTCTCATTGACAAATTTTACTGCATGAAATTAAATATTGATTTTGTTGGTATAGTTTCACAAGAGTAAATGTAATGCATGGAGAGAGTGCACCGACTAAACTGGCCCCTCAAGGAACATTCCTGATATTCCTAGTTATACCTTGACTATAGACATATGCTAAAGTAAATGAAGCAAATGAAGTTGGCAGAAGCGGTACGATGTCTGTTCAAAAGTCCATTTTATTGGCT
The DNA here is from genome assembly GCF_022379125.1 of Scophthalmus maximus. Taxonomy (NCBI): domain Eukaryota; kingdom Metazoa; phylum Chordata; class Actinopteri; order Pleuronectiformes; family Scophthalmidae; genus Scophthalmus; species Scophthalmus maximus. Next base: position 22,557,640 of record NC_061521.1, on the reverse strand, counting down.
TCAAAGGCTGGTTCAAAAATAGCTGATCAAATTACTGAAGGACTAAAAGAAACCTACTGTTAACCGATGCAGAAATCATTCGCTCTCTGCCGTGTTTTGGCTTTAGCACAAAAAAATAGTTCCTCAGCTTGTTCTCTAAGGTTATTAAAGGAATAGTTTGACATTTTGGGAAGGACTGATGATACCACTCTGTGCTTCTGCTCATTTCTTTCTTCTAATCACTTCTCACCTGAAAGTTACTGTTACTGTGAAAGTCACAGACTTAGTCCAGATAAAACAGCACTTTCCAGCATGACATAGGTACTGCGAAAACGTTTTATTTGCCTCGCGGCTGTTTAGCGACGCTCATATAAAAGCACATGCACAACGTGGTCTCAGATCGGTACATAGAATTGCTTATCGTGACATCTCTACCTAGAACATCAGTTCTATATTTGATTCAATAATTCATCTAACAGGAGTTGTCTGACCGAAATCTCTTTTACTGTCCTCTCGTGCAGCTTACACCTACTTCTACAAAGGCGCCAATTACTGGAGGTTCGACAACCGCAAGGCAGAGGCAGAAAAAGGCTACCCTCGTTCCATCCTGAGGGACTTCATGGGCTGCATGGACGCTCCTGAGCCCAAGCCCGATGCTGACGCTGAACCAGACGCGGTTCCGACAGACAAACCAGGGAACCCGTCAGACCGGGGCAAAGACAAAGGGCGCAAAGAGCCGGACGGGGGCCGGGACGAAGGCACAGACCCAGAGGAGGACCCGAGCTCTAAGCCCGACGGCGCGGACGAAGACGAGGACAAAGATTTGAACGTGGTCGTGACGATGGCCGACAGTGAATCCAAGGTCATGACCCTGATCATGGTGACCGTTCCTTTGGTGCTCATCTTGTGCATCCTCGTCCTGATCTACGCCATCCTCAGGAGTCTGCAGAACAAAGAGACGCCGAGGGCCTTGGTGCACTGCAAGCGCTCGATGCAGGACTGGGTGTGACGCGCGGAGCTGGAGCGGGTATTGATCATCTGTCCGGCGCCGTCGCTGGCGTCAACATTTTTTTACGCGGCGTGGAAGAGGCTTTGACACCATACGTGAGTCTGAGAAAGCTGAGGAGGAGTCACCTTTCTGAATCCCATTCATTGTGAGAACTTGTCGCTCATGTGAAATATTCTAAACAGTTGGTGCCTGTGGAGCTGCAGTCTACATTTCCCTCTAATTGCTTTGAGGTTTTATTCCTGTGCCTCCGTTTGTGCCTTTCAGATGTCTTAAAAAAACATCCATTTCTTTAGAAATAATGCCTGTTTACGTCACAACATAAAAGACACGAGACTCTAGGAAAATAATGTTTCTGTCAATAGTACAGTAGTTGTACAAAGGAGGGACAGGTGGTGTATTTGTAGTATAAATGCAGACAAAGTCGATAATGCACATACATTAACCAGAAGCACACACAATGTACACACACACACACACACACACATGTTCTTACAACACACACAAACACATACATTAACACACAGTCTTTTTTAATACATTTGACAAACCAATTTTGACATTTTCTTCTGTTCAGAACAGATAATTTGCACTTTTCATTCTTTTGCTGTTGTAGTTTTTTTGTTGTTTTGCTGAGGCTGCTTCACTGCAGACGTGCGTGTTCGTGCAAACTGCGTTCATCAAACACACAAGCAGAAGAAAGCTCGTCCTCCGAACCAGCGCAGGAATGTCTGACAGCTGTGTTCGTCCATGACTGCCCTTCTCCTCACTCTCTCTCTCACACACACACACACACACACACACACACACACACACACACACACACACACACTAACTTCACATGATCTAAAAAAAAAACTGAACACATTGACGCATGCATGTCCACATATGCACACGCACACACACGCGCGCGCACACGCGCACACACACACACACACACACACACACACACACACACACACACATACACACACACGCGCACACACACACACACACACACACACACACACACACACACACACACACACACACACACACACATTTAGTAAGACCACTTCTCCAGACAAAGGCACATAGAGTTTTTGTACACAGACACTGGGGCTCCAGCCTCCCCTCCTCTCCTCCCCTCCTCCTCCTCCCCCGTCCCACCCCAGCCACAATAACCGTTCAGACTGCACCGTTAAAAGCACAATCCCAGCGGAGACGTATTGATATACGACCGGTGCCGGAGGCAGGGATGACATATTAGAATTTGATCACTTTTGCGAGTCGAATTGTTGCGGGTTTATGCAAATTCCGCTCATCCCCCAACTCAATCTGACCGGTGAGGTGTAAAGAACACCGCTGCGTTACGCATCTTTCTGTATCTCCTCTCCTCTTCTCTCTTTCGCGCTAAAGCTAAGCAGAGTGAAAGCTACAGTATTCAAGTGTGCGAGGGAGAAGGGCTGCAGGCTGGAGAAGAATGGGTCAGGGTCTGGTTTCCATTAAACCCACATGTTGCTGATTTACTGGTGTCAGGCATGGGAGGGCGGGAGGGAGGGAGGGAGGGGTGCGGGGAAAAATGCACAAGGGAGGAGGTATTAAAAAAAAATGGTGGTGGGGAGTTAGGGGGAAAAAAAGGGGGGAATGAGATGAGGAGGGAAAGAAAGACAGGAAAGTGGGGGGAGGCAGAGATTAAGGAGCAGAGAGGGAGGGTTCTGTCGGAGGTTTGTTCCTGAGGGAAGGAGGGAGGTGGGGAGGACTTCGGGGAGGGGCAGCGCTGGCGTTGTGCCTTCTGACCTACATTGGGCCACTGAGTCCCCTCCTCCTTTTCAACCCTGCTTGTTTTTGCTCTTGCCTGTTGTCATGAGCAAGAGATGATTTCCTCTGCGACCCCCCCCCCCCCCCCCCCCCCCCCCCCCCCCCCCTCCCCCTCTTCTTTTTCTCCCCTAACTTGTTCTCTTGTCCTTTTGGTTTCCCTGTCTCAATCTGTCCTTATTGTTTAATCGCTTCTGCTCCGCTCCCGGATGTGTTCATTTGCCGCCTCCACTCTTGTGTAAGAGCCACTGTTCACATTCTACAATCATTAACCTTGTCCTTATTTTTTGTGCCTTTTTACATTGTGCTTGGTTTTATGTTTTACGTGTTTCATTGCTCCTTTTTTTCTGTGAATATTGGGGGGGCTTTAAAAAAAACTATAAATAGCATGAGGGACAATTTTTTTTTAGAGTGTTTTTTCTTCTTCTTTTTTTTTTTACTCTGCTCAGAATTTGTAGTTTTGTACATTTTGATTCTGTTCATGTTTTCTGTAAGAACAGCAGTAGGTTTTTACTAAGACGTTGATGCATGCGGGGCATGTTCTGTTAGGCCTGTGCACTCCCGTGTAGAGTCCATTAAAGATTTCACAATAAAACTTGCAGGTAAATGCAACACAATGCTGCCACTTTTCTTTTCTGCGGTTTTATGGCTTCGTGTTCTCGTTTATGACTCCATGTTTTTCCAATTATACGGCTTTGTCCTGCTGCGCAAATGTCAAGTTCAAGACGTCGACGGCACTTTTGGCCACAAGAGGGAATCGTTGTCTCTAAAATGTTGAAAATGAACTGCCTGTAATGCTGATGACAGCAAAAACATAATGATAAACCAGAGCAACACACAGAATAGTACTAAATTCTCATTTTAATTACGTGTGGTTATACACAAATGCAATCCTGTAAAGTAAAGTACTGGAATCGAAGCCCCGAACCTTCTGTACCAAGTCAGCTGTGTATCCCACCAAGCTATACCAGCTGTTATGTAAGTACAATTTGGAGTTTTCCCATTTTATCCTATTCAACATATATCTTCTTAATGGTTTTTCAATACGTTTTATATACTTAGAAGTATTCAGGGTTTAGCAATATAACACACACACACACACAAACATATATACACATATTGTATGTACAACTATATGCATTTGCTGCATAAAAGTTAAAGTACATGTTATGCAGCAGTGGCCTCTGCCAGTTTTATATATGCTATTAAACTTTATAACATTGGATGATTATTAATGATGCATTGACGTGCATGTAGAATTTTTTATTGTAGCTGGTTGAGGTGGAGCTCATACATCATATTTTCCAAGCTCGTCATGGCGACCCTGCATAGTAACTAGTGACTGCATCTGTCGAATGAATTAGGTGCAGTTATGTACATTTTTTTTAAAAAGCTCCGTATTTTCCTCTGAAATGTAGAAGAGATTGTTGAGGAATCTTTCCTCAATCTTCCCCTGAGAAACTCTTACGGCGAGTCTTCTCAGGCACCGAGCAAGGTCATCTCATCCGTGGCAAGACGAAACAATCAGAGGGCAAATACTTCTGCTTAAGACTTCCACGGTTTTCCGTCTTCCTGAATCAGCATCCGCTCCATCAATTATTCCATGTCAGAGATGAAGTATAAAGGAGCTGGAAATGACCTGAAACGCTCTCCACCAATGTTCACGGGGGGGGAAATGTCAACTAGAATTACTTCTCTCAACCACCTACAACAATAGTAATCCAGCGTTATCTGTCGTATAATAGTATTACAGTGGGAAAATGGGCCAGTTTTACATTTAATAGTGATACTTTATATTGTGGAATCACTACATTGTGGATCTGGGTGCCACTGCACTGATTTAATGTGTATACGGTGTGTTTGTGACCCATGCGTAGTTGATTTAGTCTGTGGTGGGAGAGTGACAGCACCTCCCTGCACGTCTTTGTGTCAGAGGTGATCAGGATGAGCCTCCGTCACAGATCATCCACTGCAGCTTTACCTCTGCGCCCGCGCTCTCTTTCACCGTCTTTTTTCACCGCGACTCTCTGCTTTTCTTTCTTCCACTCTCTCTCTCTCTCTCTTTGTATGTCCTCAAACGGTCACGGGCTTGTGTTCCCCCCGCCCCCCATTTCCATAACCACTGAATTGAATATCAAAGTATTTATTGAAATTACAGTGTGTGAAAAACTATGATTTTCCCTGAAAGAGGAGGCAACCCTTCATACATGATCGGCTTCTCTCGACGGGTCTTTGCCCAAATGTCCCCCATGTTATATATCCAGCTGTTCAATTAGGATTGAGGCCAGTGTCATGGACGTGTTCCCCCTCCCAGCTTATCCCCTGCTGAGCTGATAATGGGATCTGCCCACTGCCTCCTGCCTCAGCGGCACCATGAACTGCTGCTTGGGTTCCCACGTCTCAAGCACAGCACCGCGGCCGGAGGGACGAGGCCCGGTCTGCGTCTGACCCCGGCAGTGTTTTTTTCTGCGCCTCCGTCGTCTCCGATTTACCTCTGTCCCACCTGCAACGTGCAGTTCACCATGACTGATGCTCATGCGGTTTGTTTTCTCTTGTCCGTCACAGCTGCTTTTCTCTCTCTCTCTCTCTCTCTCTGTTGTTGTTACTGTACAACCCATGCGATCAAATGTGCCACTTCCTGTTTACCGGGCTGTCAGCAAGCGAGGGCAAGTCTGGATGATCACCAATGACTTTTATAGCGCCACGCCAAGCTTTCCATCCTCCTCTCCAACCTGTGTTATCTCCACCAACAATCTTTGTCGTGATTTATCTTCCTCCTCCTTTTTTTTGGACTTTCCCCACACTGTTTATATCGCTTAAATCCACCTTCCCCTTCCCTTGTTTATAGGGTGAGATGAATACAGGTTACAGAGAAATAATCTAGAGAAGTGTGTACACAGGCGCAGTTTTGTTTTAGGAATTACACAAATTGCTTAAGGCCACGCTGGAGTGAATTGACTGACTGCATTAATACATGAAGAGAAATAAACAGTGTTCTTCGTCGGGATATCTGCCGGAACGAGACAGGAAGTAGATCACCATGAGCCCCGGTCAGACCCTTGAGACGGACTAATGAGCTTTCCCTTCTTCTCTGTCCCCGTCTGACTGTCCTTCATTCAAACGGTCGACTTTACACATCTCATTCCTGGCCAGTCAGCGAGAGGCGCTGCGTCACTTGCCGGGGGATAAAACTGTGATGAGGATGGGATTGGAGAATATTAGGGAACAGGGATGGTGGACGACAAGAGCAGAGGGATTCAGGCTGCCACATACACCACATTGTGCATTTAGGACAGAAAATATATCTTTTGAAAATATGCCTTTTTTTAAATTCCTCTTTGCATTATACATGAAAGGAAATGGAAATCAACTGATGTCCAAAAAAGGCCTCTTCTTTGGCAGAAACAAAAGGTATTTCACACTTAATGAAAAACTAACTTCCTGATCCAGATGCAAACAGATACTTTTCCAAACACTACCAAGATTGGACCGTCAGTTGCAGTTGTAACCGCTTGAAAAGGGGCATTTTCACTTTCTATTACAAATCCCTAAAGTCTGTATCTTTCTGAGGTGGAAATCATCACTTTTTTTTGTTGTTGTTTTCCACAGTGGTGGTGGTGGTCCTGATGATACATGGTCCTGACGATACATGGGCCTGACGATACATGGTCCTGATGATACATGGTCCTGATGATACATGGTCCTGATGATACATGGTCCTGACGATACATGGTCCTGACGATACATGGTCCTGATGATACATGGTCCTGATGATACATGGTCCTGACGATACATGATCCTGACGATACATGGTCCTGACGATACATGGGCCTGATGATACATGGGCCTGACGATACATGGTCCTGATGATACATGGTCCTGACGATACATGGTCCTGATGATACATGGTCCTGACGATACATGGTCCTGATGATACATGGTCCTGATGATACATGGTCCTGATGATACATGGTCCTGACGATACATGGTCCTGACGATACATGGGCCTGATCATACATGGTCCTGATGATACATGGTCCTGATGATACATGGTCCTGATGATACATGGTCCTGACGATACATGGTCCTGACGATACATGGTCCTGACGATACATGGGCCTGACGATACATGGTCCTGACGATACATGGTCCTGACGATACATGGTCCTGACGATACATGGTCCTGATGATACATGGGCCTGATGATACATGGTCCTGACGATACATGGTCCTGACGATACATGGTCCTGACGATACATGGTCCCGATGATACATGGTCCTGATGATACATGGTCCTGACGATACATGGTCCTGACGATACATGGTCCTGACGATACATGGGCCTGACGATACATGGTCCTGATGATACATGGTCCTGACGATACATGGTCCTGACGATACATGGGCCTGATCATACATGGTCCTGATGATACATGGTCCTGATGATACATGGTCCTGATGATACATGGTCCTGACGATACATGGTCCTGACGATACATGGTCCTGACGATACATGGGCCTGACGATACATGGTCCTGATGATACATGGTCCTGACGATACATGGTCCTGATGATACATGGTCCTGATGATACATGGGCCTGATGATACATGGTCCTGACGATACATGGTCCTGACGATACATGGTCCTGACGATACATGGTCCCGATGATACATGGTCCTGATGATACATGGTCCTGACGATACATGGTCCTGACGATACATGGTCCTGACGATACATGGGCCTGACGATACATGGTCCTGATGATACATGGTCCTGACGATACATGGTCCTGATGATACATGGTCCTGATGATACATGGGCCTGATGATACATGGTCCTGACGATACATGGTCCTGACGATACATGGTCCTGACGATACATGGTCCCGATGATACATGGTCCTGACTATACATGGTCCTGACGATACATGGTCCTGATGATACATGGTCCCGATGATACATGGTCCCGATGATACATGGTCCCGATGATACATGGTCCTGACGATACATGGTCCTGACGATACATGGGCCTGATCATACATGGTCCTGATGATACATGGTCCTGATGATACATGGTCCTGATGATACATGGTCCTGACGATACATGGTCCTGATGATACATGGTCCTGACTATACATGGTCCTGATGATACATGGTCCTGACGATACATGGTCCTGACGATACATGGGCCTGACGATACATGGTCCTGACGATACATGGGCCTGACGATACATGGTCCTGACGATACATGGTCCTGATGATACATGGTCCTGACGATACATGGTCCTGATGATACATGGTCCTGATGATACGTTTCTCTGCAGCTAATCTGCGCTTGCTCACGGTCCAGGGTTGTGCCTTGACCTTCAGGTAGTTCCGTTTAATCCCGTTAGTCCCACGGCAGCCGCGGTGTAAGTCCCAGCACACTTGTGCCGGTCCGCGCCGCACTCTGGATTTCCTACACCACCGGTATGCAGAGCCACCTGTAGACACGCAGGTAAGGAAAACAAGCTTGTTATATTCGTTACACAAAGGAATACGCACAACTTCATGCACGGATGATTGCTGTACCCAAGCGCAGGTCGGGGATTGGTTGGCGTAACGATCAGAGTCTTGGTTTGGAGGCAGAGGAGTGAAGTTGCAGCAGAAGTGTGGTGTTTGTAAAAAGAAATATAGAGGTTATTGTGATAGAACAGCTGTGGTTTTTGCAAGTGACAGTGTCTGGCCCTTATTTGATCAGAGCAAAATTCATGAAAAAACGATCTATAGGCTGATGGGGACACAGGTCAGGGGTCGTTCCAGGCTTTATACGCAGTAGATAAGCTGGAGGACAGAGCTGCACTGTGGAATCTAATGCTGTGACTTTCAGATTAGCCCCCCCCCGTGATCTCTTCTCCGATTGGGACAGTGTGTCAGGAATCACGGTGGGATCACAACGACAGATCAAACTTCTTTTCAAAGAAGCTCTGTGTGTGTGCGTGGTGACATCAAATGTGACAATTCCAACTTCTTCAGTTTTTTGATTCCATGTGTTTAGGATGCACATTTTTTTCCCCAAGAGAACCGCAGATGCAAAAAAACATTGGGTCATCGGAGAAACTTGTATTTGAAGGAATAACTCTGCTTTGGTCTCCTTCAACACTTTACACGTGTGATGCTGTTCTAGTTGTTCTGTCTATGGAAAAGGGCACACGGTGGCTGTATAATGCAGACTCACACTTCTTTTTACCCAATTAACAAGCTTTGAATAATGCAAAAGCAAAACATCACCTTTAAATTCCAGTAACAGAATGTACGACCAACCTGTGATTATTGTTAATTTTGCCATTTGGAAACAATCTCTGCGTTTGTCTGCTGTCTGCTGGTCGCCCTCGACCCCTCGACCTGTGTTGGTCAGTTACCAGGACGTCTTGCAGGTTCAGTGGCTCTTTACTTTGACCCCGTCACTAGAGTGGATTAGCTCAACAGTCTGATGAACTCTCACAGTGGATAATACGCACATTTGAGGTTAAGTCGGACGGAGTGGTGCTCCCGCTGACTCTAAATCTAAATCTTGAATCGCTGTGCAGCTACATTTACGTCTGATTTCTCTTGGTCTCACCGGTTCAACCCTCCGTCACATGTGGAGCCTGCTGGTAAAGCAGCTGATGTTGCACTGCTGCCCGGGTGAAGTCAGCCTCTGCAAATGTGCAAAGCTTTTTTAAGTCTTAATATGGTTTGTTGTTTTTTTTAATTTAATTTAATTTTGTTTCTTCCCTGATGCCTTTGACTCTTGCTGCTATTACCTATGGCTAACTAGTTATATCAGATCCCAACTGTACCTGGCTAATGTTTTAATTCAGAAACTCTTTAACTCATATTCCAGGCCCCATATATAACTGCAAATATAAAAAAATGAATTTGAACAGGTGAAGTGGCTGCTCCATCGAACCCACGAGGAAAGAGCGATTAGGAATCAACATCAGCATTATCATCAAAGTTTGATGAAGGGCCTGTTCAGAGGCTGACTGTGTGTGTGCGTGTGTGTGTGCGTGTGTGTGTGTGTGTGTGTGTGTTCAACAGGATGTTTAACTGGGTGGTGAAAGTGGTGCCCCAACCCCCTGAAGCTCCAGAGAAAGATGAACCTGCCAAGATCCCTGCTGCTGTACGGCAACGAACACACACAGATACACGTACACACACACACACACACACACACACACACACACACACACACACGCACACACACCGTATTCTATAAAATGACGTATCCCTTTTCACACTCTTTTCTCTCTCTGTCTCCCTGACCTCATAGGTTCCCCCCCAAAAAAGAGGTGAGGACCATTTTCGACATGTCTTCTAATAGTTGTACTGCACATTTACACATGTTGTGTTCAAAAGTCATCTGCTTACTGTATGTAAAAAGAGTATTCTGTGTTTTTGAACGTATCCCACCTACAGTGAAGAGTCCTCCGCTGAAAAACACAGACGAGGTCTCAGAGGACAGGTACGTTTTACTTTGCACCAGCTTCTTTGAAAGTGTTATTGAGTGTGTGTGTGTGTGTGTGTGTGTGTGTGTGTGTGTGTGTGTGTGTGTGTGTGTTGTGTGCTTGCGTGCAGAAGCCCTGAGATCTAAGGATCTTTGTTGACCTCCTCTACAGCCAGGCCCAGACTGGAGTATTAGGCTGGCTGTCGAATGGGTTCGTCAGCGCTCTGCCGCAGCCTTCTGGCTCCCCTCGAGATGGCAGGACCACGTCTGAATCCAGAGTGAGGGAATGGATGTGTGACAGGACATGTCGTCCACTAATAACAAGGCCAAAGTGTTTGGTTGTTGTTGCTTTTTTTTGACGTAACTAAAAATCAGAGTCTTTGAAATAACTGTAAATTAAAAGAATTTGAAGATCAGACATATTTGCTTTTACAGTATCAGGCTGATTTTTGGTTTTCACAAAATGGCAGAAAGATAAATAAAGCGCAGAGACAACTGTAATTGCATTTTGATCAATCTAGTTGCTCTTTGTGTATAAGTATTATTGTAATATTGCTGAGAGATATTTAATGAACTACAAATGTTCTATTTTGTCCTCCATGTCATTTGTCCCCTTCATTCCTCTGTTTATGTCCCCTCCTCGTGTCCATCCACCAGTCAGGAGAGGAGGGAGAAAGGTACAGTGTGATGAGAAAAAAAAAAGTGGTGGAATCACTTGAAGAACACAAAAATCTGAACGAGCCATCCGAAGTTTGAATCGCAGGTTGTTTCCCTCTCAGGTCGGGGGTGATGGGATGGGTCTCCCAGGGTCTGACCAAGGTCCTGCCTCAGCCCGATGACAAGTACAAAGAGTTAAACAACACCAACGAGGAGCACACTGAGGTGAGACGCAAAGGGGCAACATTTATTTCTCTATGAAAAAAACAAACTATGCCACCGTAAATTTATTTGGCAAAAGCGTGCGTTCTTCATTTAACCACGTCACAGACCAACAGGGGCAATCTGTTCAACTATGTCTCATACAGTCGTTATTGATATGGCTGTGAACTGTGTGACACTTGACTCAATATTGACCAACGGGCTTATCAGACTGATCACGTGTCATGATTAAGCTTATAAAGGTTTCTACAGTGGGGGTTTAATCCAGGTTTAACCCCTCCATCGACTTCACTGCTATTTAAACCAGGCTCCTCCACCTCGTTAGCTTGGAGCTAAACATCCAGCCCACTGCTACTTATTGAAAAAATGCAGCTATCCGTTATCTAAACGGCAACGTTTTTTGACAGCGCTAACCACTGCCCCTTAACACCAAACGTATATTTAATGCTTTTAGTGATTGTATGATTAATGTGATCCAGTAAAAGTAAATGATATACATGATCTTGTTTAAGTTTTAAGGTTGTATTGAATGAGAAATCATCGAATTACTGTGGCAAATAAGACACATAAGAGCCTCGGTTGTTGCCCTTCCGTGGTCCCAACGCATTAACGCACGCACATTAATCACCCACCTGCAAAGACAGAGCGCTGCGGAGTTGACTGACAAATAAAATGCTATAACTGGACTTGACAGCTGCAAATGTGAAGAGATAAATAATCTCGAGCTATTTCAAAAATCAAGAAAAAACTTTAAGACTAATAAACTGAACTAAATCTGTTCTCTGTCTTTCCCCCCCCTGCTGTCATAGATCTATGAAGTAGCAACGATGCCAGGTATGTTTCATGTGTGTGTAAAAACAATAATGATGAATAAATATTCATAAATATGATGAATACGAATTGATTCTAAAGTGCAGCACGAACGGGGGCAGGAGCTCATTTGAGAAGAAATGCATGAATGGATATTTGTGAATAGTAGTCGTGAAGTAGTCAAGTTATGTTACCTTAGAGTAAATGTGCCACTGATTGTAGATTGCACAGTGATTCTTCCCCTAACTGAGCTGTGTGTTGGTTCCAGATTTTGATCCCCTCCCTCACATCCCGGTGGTGGAGATGGTGTCAGACGACGAGGAGTCGAACGCAGACAGTCTGACCCCTCAGTTCCCTCCCAGGTGAGTCTACATCACCTCTTATAAAAGATGAACCTGGACGCACGCAACATATGACCGAAGAGTAGGCAGTCGCACCATCTTCTGGATCCCTGACCGGATGGTGTGCACAGTTTGCACCGCCATGTCAATCAGAACACACACACACACACACACACACACACACACTGACACCGGAGCAGGACGTGGTAGAAACTGAACATGTGCTAAAGGGCTGACCTTTCTGACCTTTCTCTTTCTCTGTGGCAGTGTGGTGAAATGGATAAAGGACATCATGCCTCAGGCAGTTATACTGCCCCCTGGTGCTGTGATCGTAGACACGTCGCCACCCAAGTCCTCCCGCTCCTCTCTGGACAAAAGTACACACACACACATACACACACACGCACACACACACACATGTAATTTCTTACACCGTCACAGATGAATTAAACACATTAACAGCACTAATTAAACACTTTACAGAATGAATGTACATCTCATGACACTGCCGAGCAGTAAGGGGATTTTTGTGGGAAATTAAAAATGCGATTCATCTACAGTATATATATATAAAATATATATATATTATTTGGCTTGACACACTGACCTTTACGACCTCTCGTCCCTCTGCAGTTCTGTCTCCACCGCCTGAGTCTCTCAGTGGCATCTCACTCGATACTGACAGCAAGGTCTCCAGGTGCGTTTTTATGTCCCTCACGAGTTTCCCTTTTTGATCAGAGTCGTGGGGAAACTTTGGCATGATTACATCTGATTGGGTTTGTCAAAGTCGTGTTTTCTTGTAGGCTGATGACAGGAGGTAATCAGGGCCAGACAGACCATCTTCACTTGTCTTAGTCGGAGTACTTTTGAAACCAACCCATCAAAACATTCCATAATACAGTATTCCAAATACTTATACTTCCATCGGGTTAGAACCTGTTGCACAGCTTTGCCAGCTGTGGTGCTTTCACACTTGAGGCTCCTTATTGACCTCATGTGTCACTTAAGTGTGTAATGTCTAAAGTACATTCAGTTAATGGGTTAATCAATTTGCTTGTCTCCGCTCAGTGTGGTCGGCTGGTTCGTGTCAGGACTGGGCCTGAAGATTCCTCAGCCTGCCATCGCGCCCAGAGACGACACTGACGTAAGTAACAAATGCTTCTTTCTTCCGTCCCGATTATCATTCAGCTCACGTAACTGCTGTTTCTTCTTCTCTTCTTTTTTCCAGGCTGCAGTCGTCCTGCAGAAAGGTGAGTTAAAGCTCTGCTCACTGGAGTATGTGATTTCCCTCGTTTGACACTCTCTAAGCCAGTAACACCCACCAGCCGCAATTCACAGTTCAGACAAGTGAATTTATACGAGATCAACCAAAAACATCTCTTTAACAACATGGGGTGGTTTTTTTGTTCAAGTCAATACGCCACGTCAGCTTTGGCACGTCCAGACATTCTCTCCTTTTTGAGTAACTCCTCTGGACATTTGTGTAATATTTGGAAATGACTGTGTGTGTGTGTGTGTGTGTGTGTGTGTGTGTGTTTTCTGTTCAAGCACCCACTTGTTTTTCCCCCCATAGTTTTTGAAGAGATGTTTTGGTCGGGTGGTCGGAGCCTAACTCAGTTCCTCTTCTCCTTCTGTTTCAGGGGGGAAGGCGCTGCGAGCCCCTTGAACAGCAGGAGGAGACGACTGGGGGATGCTCTGACTCCCGCAGACAGACAGACACTGTACCAACAGACGTATTGTGCTGTTGGCAGAGCAATGTGCAGCTCAGTATACTGAAACTCTCTAGGCAGCTTTTAAACACTACAAGAATATAGAGATATATTCAACTCACCTTGCTGTACTTCTGTACAGTGCGGGGCAATACGAATGTATTGAAGATTGCGTGCGATGACCTAGAACTTAAGTGTGTACTGTATATTCTCTGTGTAGTTCGGTGTGTGTTTGGCTTTGTGATTTCGAATTTGCACATTTTCTGTTTGACACAGGAATATTTAGCGATTGCCATTTAGTTGAAATCACTGCAGGTTTAATGCGCAAAGGACGGCAGACGTGACATCTTTCTGTCACTCTGCTGTGCTGTACCCTATGGCAACGTACACTGTAAATTCATGTTGCCATTTTCATATGCACGAATAGAACATATCCAGAAATAGATACATTTCAACATATGCGCGGTTCTTTTCAGACGCCTCTCAGGGAAAAATGGAATCTTTGTCTTTTCCCACACAGAGATCAGTAAATTGTGCTTTAACGGCAGCTATGTGAATGTATTATTGTGTTACGTGTGCATAAGGTAAAATCAATTTATTTTTTATTCGCCGTAGAGTAAAGTGTTAACATAGACTCTTTTTCATTCCGTAAGTCTTATTCCTTATGAAATATATATTTCACCTGCTCAAAGAAAGTTGAGTTCAGTCAGGTTGTAGGTGTTGTACACGCGGGACGAGGCCGACAGTGATCCACTTGGTTCGTATCTGAGGTGTTGAACTTTGAATATGTGGTAGAACGCATCAATGTGAAATGCTGTAATGTGAGGACACTGCAGGAACAATAATAAAGATTCAGTGCAGAATCAATTATGTCGTGGTTTTTGTGAATAGCCTACGTTTAAGGCACATAGGACAACTGAAGTCTGACAATGTCTTTCTTCACAAACACCTGCATTCGACACTTCAAGTTGAATAACTGTAGGGAAACACAGATATATCTATTATGCATGAATCATTTTATAGTAGGTATAGTAGGTTTATTAATCATATCATCAGTCCGAACATAATTGAATCTTGAGGGTAAATGATTCCATACTTTTTGTGTCATACGTCCAAATCCAAAAACCAAATCCATCGCCAACACGTCCAATGTCAACCGCCGTTTTGTGTCTTACACACACGTCGACCCCTTGTCCCCCTCCCGCAGCCTCGTCCAGACTCAAACCCGACATGGTGCTCGAAGACGTGGATTCGGACAACGAGGGTCACTGCAACGCCGCGGTGCCCTCCACCAAACTGGACCCGCCGTCGCCCGCGACGACGACGACACCCCAGCAGCAGGAGGCGACGCGGCGGACACAGACCAGTTGGCAGCCGCCCGCGGCCTCCACGCTGTCCCAGGTGTGCGGCGATGTCGGCCCGGTGGCGGCACTGTCAGACGGCGTGGAGAAAATGTCTCAGGAGGATGCTGAGACCCAGACGGGCCGCTGGACGCCGTTTATTGAGAGCATCAAGAGGGAGGCCGAGGACGTGGCTCTGGCCACCATGGAGGAACGGTAGGACAGGCCGGGGACAAGAGGGAGGGAATTGAGCAATCTGTTTTTCCTGTAGGATATAAAGCGCACATCATGTCTGTGTGTCCCGTCTCTCCTCAGTCTGCTGTACGAGCGCATGGAGATGGCCCGCATGGCCGAGGAGGTGGCCAGGCAGACGGCGGAGATGGCCATCAGACAGATGGCCAGTGAGGGACAGTCCATCAAACTCTCACTGGGCAGCGCGGAACTTCTGGAGGAGCCCGAGGCCGGGTGAGGCCACGTGTGAAAGGAAGACAGAGAAAGTGTGTGTGCGCGTCATGTGCTCGTGTGCCTTGTGAAGTGAAGTGACAGTGTGTGTGTGTGTGTGTGTGTGTGTGTGTGTGTGTGTGTGTCCAGGCTGCCAGTGCCACAAGAAGAGGAGAGCGAACTAGAGCAGCAAGTCACAGAGTAAGAATTCAGTTCTTAACTTCCTTTAAAAAAATAATTTAAAAATCCTCTGTAGGACTATTAATCTAGTCTAGTAATTAAATTAGTCTTTCACCCAGAACTTGCATCCCACTTCTCATCTTCATCCTCTCGCTTATTAATTATTAATAACATTATTCATTTTGAAATAACTCTAATAGATATCCTGACAATGTCTTTATTTTAAGATAATGCCGTCGCTTGTCTAGAGCAGCATACTTTTCTTCTTTTTTTAAATTGGTGATAGCACTTCAGCCCAGTGTTGGAAATGTAGACAAGTGAAAGTAGAGATACCTCAATGTAAAATATACTCAAGTGTAGTTTTACTTTCGTAAAAACAAAAATACATCAGCAGACTGCAGTTTGAGTATAGAGAGTCTGGTACTTTAGCCCAGAACCAGAGAATGTTAACCAAAGGTTAAGGAAGACACAACTTCCCTCGTTCAGCTGCCGGGTTCTTCCTCCAAATCCCGTGGGATCTCGTTATGTGATCGCTGCCTCAGCATCATTACAGTCTTTGGCATCACAGTCCTTGCCATAGCAACCGCAGCTTCCCATGGCAACATCCCCGCCCCCTCCGCTCTCCTTTCTCCACGGTTCCTCCGGTAACACCTGCTGCTGCTGCTGCTGCTGCTTCAGGAGAAACAGGGAATAATACAAGAAGGAGACGTGACGGAATATTAAAATATAATGATAAACTCTACTGAACTGGTTTACACGTCTCTACAGCCGAGTCTTGATGGCGCGTCTCAATGCTCGTGGACATTTTCAGTGGTGACAATATTGACGACTGACGTGCGTGATTATTGACAGAAGAAGTGAGTATGGTGTGATAACGTCACGTTTTGTGTTATGAATATGAATATGTTTCTTCTTAACTCTACCACTGTTAGTATCCTGATGTAAACAGATGTTTAGTGTTATATAATCCTGCTCTACAGGTGGTCACCAAGTCTGGGGTTTGCGAACAATAGAGAGGAAACAAGGCTCCGGGGTCACAATGACTGTCGAGTTCATACTTCCCCATGTTTTAATCATTCATTTATAGTGTTTTAGTGTATTTTCATAGTTTCATCACACCTGCTACGTATAAAATGACGTGTCACTGCTATCATGTGTGTGTGTGTGTCTCCTGTAGGACATCAGGTCAACTCATTACATGCGTGGATCAGTTAAATCTTAATGCTTTGGAAAAGTAATACGTTTTTTATTATTAACAATGGGCTGAATGTGGAGCGTTTCATGCTTCCAGAGGATCTGATTGATGAACTGTCTATTCTGTCTTGTCCTGTCCTGTCCTGCAGACAAGAAGAGAGTCTTTCTGAGGAGGAACAGAGGGAAGATACGGAGCTATCGAACCTCACAGAAGCAGGTAGAGATGAAGACATAACACACAAGCACCACTGCTTTATTGTATTTTCAATATTCAAACACTCTAAAGTGATTGTAGCTAGAAAAGGGTCACATAATCTAAGTAGATAGCATAGTGCACTATAGTCTGAGTATACAGGCACTGTACATTTTTTCAAACCTGTTTACTTGTCTATCACAATGGTCTTTTTCTATATCCACATTACCAACATGTGAGTATTGCGATATTCAAATGTCGGGAAATCTACAATTTAAAAGCAGGGCCACAGCGGACGTCCCCCTCTCCACCTCCGAGTCCCGAACCAGTTAAGACATCCGAGCCAGAGCCAAAGCCCGAAACAGATTCTGAACCAGATCCGGACCCAGTGACTAAGACCCAGGAAGCCAAATCCCACCCCCAGCCTGTGACCCAGCAGCCGCAGAAAGCGGAGCAGCACGACGGACACGACGCTGACAAACCTGCTGGAAACGTGAAGAAATATAGACAAAATTAAATCATAATTAAATAAATACATACATTTATGTTAATTCTCATTTTTCTCATATGTTGCTCATCACTCTGCTGTCTTTCATTCATATGCTTTTTGGTATTTTTTCGTAGGAGGAGGAAGCTACAGGAGATGACTGTGGTGGTGTGTACTTTTCTGTTTCATTATGTTTGCTTATATTTGGCTCTGGTGAGAGCTGTGTCACAATATTGTGATAATAATCAGATTCCTGCCCGTATGTGTGACATTGTCGTACTGACTGACCACGTTGCTGTGCGACTGTCAAGCAGGGCCAGGCTGCCATTTTGCTTTTTAATTCATCCTGACGGGTATATCTGCCTGTATCCACCTGTCTCCTCTGTAGCTCCAGTCAGCTGCGATGCATTTGAGAGCTGCCTGATGCGCATCCCTCACACCTCCGAGTGCCTCGGCAATATCAACGCATTCTTCAAAGAGAACGGCATCTCCCCCCCGAAAATACCCCCCATGCCTAAGCTGCCCACCCAGTTCTCCGACGTGACCAAATACTTGCCCAGCCTACCACCTGAGTTACGCCAAGAGTTCTCCCGGATCAGACTCACGCAGATCCCCCGCAACATAGCCCAGACCGTGTCCGAGCTTCTGCCCAAGGGTGCGGAGGGTGCGGAGGGTGCGGAGGGTTCGGCCGACCCCGCTCTGTCCAGTCTTGCCCAGAGCTTTTCAGACATCCCGCAGAAGCTCTCGCAGTTCCCCGCCCGAACGCAGCAGTACTTCCACAACGTCCGGAACCGCCTCAACAGCCTTATGCCTCAAGATGCCTAAGAAACAACAACAGCAGCAACAGCGACAACAACAGCAACAACAGCCACAGCAGAAGCAAGACAAGAATCAGCAAGACGTAGAACTCAACCGGCTCGTCCGACACGCCCCTCTCCCTCCCCCTCACCATCCTTACCTCCGGTCCCGCTCCCCGTCCCCGTCCTCCCCCCATGGTAGCACCCTGGAGTTGCCCAATGTGCCGTCCTATCCGCGCCTGCCGCCAATTGTCAGCCCCCCGTCGAAGCAGCTCAGCTCCCCGTCCCGCCAGCTGACCGGTCTCTCCAACCCGGCGTTCTTCATCGAAGACGACTCGGACGTTTCGCCAGTCAGACCCGCAGGTGAATCTGCAAAGCGGTAGAAAGTAAACCATCCTTACGTTCCTGTGTACATTCACGAACTCAGTCACGAGTACAGATACAACTGTCTACTCATTAGGTGGAATCCAGATAAAATGAAAAGTTAAAGAGGGAGTAAGCGATTTTGGAGAAAGCTTGCTTTTCTCTTTTATTGTTGTTGTTGTTTATATGTTCCTGATCTGACCGGGCCGCGAACCCGTGACTTCAGGTATGTGAGACCGACGCACTACCACTAGGCCAAAATCCAGCAGCACCAGCACCATGCGCGCATCTCTTAACTCGTCGATGAGTGATGTGTACAAACTGCACACAGTGTTGTGTGGTGCGGACCGCACCATTGTTTTGTTTTTGGTTCACGGCGCCGGGGCTGAGCCGAAAAAACCCGGATTATTTTTCGGTGCACACGCGCGGAACCGACAGTTGGGGCACCGTGGGGAAATATTTGCTGATTTTCACAAAAAGGGTTTCGCTTTGGAATCGCTTACTGCCCCTTTAAATGAACAGCTGATTGACAAACGTTTTTGTATTAGATTTCTCCTTTTTTTTTCAAGTAAATTAGAAGCTGAGTTCAGATGTCGACATAATGTTCTGGAGTATGAACATGAATGGATGTTTTGTGTTGTGGGAGCGGGTTTTTGTATGCTTCCTTATTCTGCCGTGAATCCTGCCTTATCTAACTTTTCAAAAAAACTTTTATAGAATGAGTGACAGCACTTAAGAGTTTTAAATTAAAGTTCTTAAGAACTTGGTGCTTAAAGTTCTTTAGAAACCAGAAGTTTGCCAGTGTATCATGAGCCAGATTAACCAGACCTAATGTTTTTGCAAGATGACTGATCTCATCCTCTCAGCTGTCAGTCGCTTGTCTAATGTAGGTGCTGCCACAACTGCCTGCTCTGTCCTGCTTCTGCGTCTGACTGTGACCTGCTTTGCCTCTTGTCATTCTGCACATGTGACAATCCGTGTATTATCACAGTATGTTACATCTTTTTCCAAGTGCACCTCACCTTCGGTTTTCATTATTTGTTAGGCCCTCCAGACAGCTCCAGCCTCAGCCTTCGTCCGGCTGTCAACGTAGAGGACGTAGACTCAGACCATGAGAGAAAAGGAGGAGGAGAAGCAGCAGCAGCAGGAGGAGGAGGAGGAGAGGAACAGAGTGCCATCCCCAAAATTTTCACCCCACAGGACCCCAGGCTTACAACCCTCACTGTCCCTGTGACCCCGTCTGGAGGTCGTCAGAGGTGAGAGAAAAAAAAGCTGCAGCTCTGTCGGTGCATCATTAACAGGCTGATCTATGTCTCAAAAATGGAAAATTCAAAAAATGTGCACTAAAATACTGTTTTCTCCCCTCCCCGACGCATCACATCTACAGTAAAGGAGATAAAGAGTAAGGAAACTGCATGAGTTGTTTGTGGTGTATAGTTGCCTCCAGGGGACAGTGTGTGCTTTCCCCCTTTTTGTTTTTTAACAGTGACCAGTTCCACCAATGGAACTACAGAGAAACAGTATACATGTGCATAGCTTGTATGCAAAACATTTCATAACACAGAAATTGAAAGTGGCGTCACTATTTGCAAAGCTGCTAAAGCCTCTCCGTCTGCATATGAAGCATTTCCATCCAAAAGGAAATAAATCGAACATTGTATCTGGCATAGTTAAGAAATTAAATGTCTAATCATTGGTTATTTTAATAAGTCATTATGTTTATCATTTTGGAATGAATTGCTTCACATTTTTCCTTCTGTTCAGTGCTGTTGTTTATTAAAACACCCTCTTCTGTTCATCTTCTTGCTGTTCAGTTTGAACAGCGACTGGGGACGTTTTACTGTCGTCTATATTTCAGTGTCCTGCAGAAACCATGTGTGTGTACACGTAGAAAAAATGTTTAGGCAAATCTCAGATCTTTCAGAGTTGGTAGTGTAACACGCACATGTTGTTTATGCAGAACACGGTTTGTTGTATGAATCAATTGTGGAGATGAAAATGTTGTGGAAAAGTGTTTCTTGTCTGGTGTTTGTCCTCAGTTGTGTTCTTTTGTGTGTGAAGCGTGGTGGTACTGCTCACATTTGACATAACACATATTGACGTAACGTAGAAAAAGAAGTCAATAAACAGATGCATCACAATCTTGCACTCGCATCATCACTGTGTCACCCACCTGTAGAGAACGGAAGGTTCACTTGTTACCTGGATTAACACACACACACACACACACACACACACACACTCTCTCTCATGTGTTTCTCTTGTGAATTCACACACACTTTCCTAAAACCCTGCTCTGCCCGTGCACAACAGTAGTGGAAGGAACCGAGGGAACATCTGGACAAAGATGTAAGACTTCTAACGCTCATTACAATTCTATTAGTGGCCAATCTGTCTTTTTGTCCACACACTGTGCCGCCCTGTGGTTATCCATCACCTTTTACTGATTTAATCCCTGAATTTCCCATCTTAATGGAGCCTGATTCACTCACTACATCATCATTTTATGTGTTTATCCATTTGCATTTCTCACAACTACAGAGTGATAATAGTATGTTTTTTAAATTTAGTTTTTTTAGGCTTGAACAATTTCTTTTAATCTATTTTAATGATTATTTGATTATTATTATTATTTTATTCCCTTTAGCATTTAAAAATACTTCTCATTTTATTGAGCATGGAGGACCACAAGTGTCAGATAAATAGTAATAAAGCTTTTCAATAATTTATGATTAATTGTATCACAAAACCAAGTATTATTAAATTTGTTTCAAATTGCTGACTATTTAAAAAAAATCTATGAATAAATGGACTTTAATTAATTAATTATATGATATTTTAATGAGCAATAAAAAAGAGGAATTACAAACAAATTTTCAAATGAAATATTAATCCATCATTACATTGTTCATATTAAAGAGGGTTTTACAAAAACAATCAATAAGTACATAATTTTAAAAAAATACATTATTTGAAAATATTATTATGAATTATTTTTTATGATTTCTCCTTTTATAAATTATTCCAAACATCAAATAACGAATTATTTTGTGCTGTAATCAATTTGTTTTTAGATTTATAGATTCATTTGTGCAGGATTTTATGAGTGCATATTTTCATTGTTCAATTTGTTTTTGATGAAATAAATGCGTTACCATTTCCACGACACTTGTGATCCTCCATAATAGTGTAAATTAAAGCTGCACTACAATGGGTTTTCTTTAAAAGATAAATAAATAACACAGTTGAAGCAATGATGTCACCGTTTCTACTGAACTTTAACAGCAGGAGGCTGCGTTCTCAAAGTGAAGATGATGATGATGAAGGATGCCTCCCTGTCAGAGCCTGGCCCAGCCAGTCCAGCCTGCACAGCACAGATGACGTGTGAGTACCGAACACACAAATAAACACACACACACTGATACACACACACACACACACACACACACACACACACACACACACACACACACACATATAATTGGGGATGATCACAACAATAAAAGTCATTTCAGCATCATCTGATTTTTTCAAAAGTCTGAGAGAGCGCCCAGCGTCTTCAGCCAGTCAGACCAGCACGGTGGTGAACGAGCGTTTGTCGGAGCTGGTGCGGATGTTTAAAGAGAGAACGGAGAAGGCCAAGGAGAAACTCATCGACCCCGACAGCTCAGACGAAGACAGCGTGGTCACCTGTGAGTGAGAGCTTCTTCTTTTCCAGTCTGGACGCATGAAAATGCCTTTGAAAGACCATCACATAGCCTCCTACATCTCCAGTACTAAGATGAATATACCAGGACTAACACCTTTGTGTCCTTTATAATGGGACGTTGCACTTCTTTCGTAAAGCTCGACCTTCTGTGTGTTTTCCAAACCTCTGCCATGTGACCTTTATGTCTCCCCTCACCTCCTCCCAGCTCCTCCTCAGCCTGCTCAGCCCGGAGCGAAGCTGCCGGACGGGAAGGAGGCGCGAGCAGGTCCATCAGGAGGAGGAGGAGGAGGAGGAGGAGAGGAAGGAGGAGGAGGAGGAGGGGTGGAGAGTGAGGCGGAGGAGGAGCAGGCGCGCGGCTGCTGCAAGGTGAACGCTCCCCGGTGGATACGGGCGTGTGTCCGCTACCGTTTCCCTGCCAGCATCGACCCTTTCACCAGTGAGAATCCGGCCTCCCGCTCCCCGACGCACAGCGCAGTGCAGTGCAGTGCAGTGCAGTGGAGTCACGCTTCACTCAAACTGCTCTGGAAATGAATGACCATCCACAGTGTTGAATGAAGGCTCACTGGCCAAATTTCAAGGCACGCTGAAACATTGTTTTAATGCTCACCCCAAAGGAAGTCAAACACACATGGGATGAACTTTGTTTACATGTGAGCAGAATCCAGTTGTGTGGTTTGGGTGAAGGTGAATCCACTGCTGCAGACACCTGTCCGATCATTTACCCTTTTCCTCTTCTGCCCTTACGTTCACGTTCACTTTGCGAGCTCGTCCAATTCGCCTTCCAAAGTCCAAAACCATGTTCTGCACGAGAGCAGTCAGAGGATGCAGACCTGCGCCGAGGCTGATCGTCTCCATCTGACCTGAATGTTCTCGTGAAGATGTGACTCAAAATTCAAGTTTTGCAAATGGTGAAGAATCCTTCAAAAAGAAATCTGGATCTGAATCCATGCCAGAGTCCTCGCCTTGGTAAAATCTTCACAGGAACTCGTCCACAACTTTTCGAGGTTATCCTGCTAAAATACAATCAAGCAATGCAAACGGCAAACTGAACAAATCACCTTTCCTTTGCGGAGGTAGTCATAGATCATTTGCTTCATCATCCCGCTTATTTGTCGTGCTTGTGCTCCTGTGAAACTCCAGTTGTAACCCTGTGTAGTTAGTAGTTGCCGCTTTCTCGTGTCCCTTCCCCTCGGCTCTGTGAATCCGGGATGATTCCAGTCTGTCCCGACTTTAACGACACCTCTGCCAGTTCTTCTGATTCCCCGCGACGTGTCTCTCTCTCTCTCTCTCCGCAGACCTGATGTACGTGCTGTGGATGTTCTTGGTTTCCCTCGCGTGGAACTGGAACGTGTGGTTCATCCCCGTGCGCTGGGCCTTCCCCTACCAGACGCCGGACAATATTTACTACTGGCTGCTGACCGACTACCTGTGCGACCTCGTTTACATCCTGGACATCACCATCTTCCAGCCGCGTCTGCAGTTCATTCGCGGAGGAGACATCGTGGTGAGTGGGACACTGGGAGCAGAGGTCCCTCCTGGGCCTGCGAAACAATAGAAAGCGTTTCCTGTTTTTCATAATGGAATGAATCATCGGTGTGCTTGTCGGCAGCTGAAGTGACATTTGCAATGTTTATTCAGATTATTCACTGGCAATCTTTTTGTTTTCATCACAGTGTGACAAAAAAGAGATGAGGAAGAATTACATGAAAACCAAACGCTTCAGGGTGAGTGACTAGGAGTGAATGGAAGTTGATGTTTTAGTTTTTTTAGTAGCTTCACACGTGAATTTGTGGATCAAGCATTGAAGGAGTTTGGTCAGAGTGAAGTGGTGCTGCACCTGTTCCTGTTTTTACAGTTTGATGTAGCCAGCCTCGTTCCCCTGGAGCTCTTCTATTTCAAAACTGGCATCAACCCCCTGCTCCGGTTACCCCGGCTGCTCAAGGTACTGTACGGCTCTGTTACCGTACGACTGCGAGGCTGTAGTTTTGGACCTGAACTTAAAATATAAATATATATATATATATATATATTGTCTGCTCTCACTAAATGCACCCCAGATCAACTCCTTCTTCGAATTCAACGAGCGTCTCGAGGCCATCCTGACCAAGGCCTACGTCTACAGGTCAGCTGCGTGCCTGCAACACTGTCGCATTCTATATGCGGTGGCTGCTTTTCTCTCCTGGGTTCAGATACTCAGTCGCATTCACGTGTATCGCTGACTCGCTCTCCGTCTCTCAGGGTGATCCGCACCACCACCTACCTCCTGTACTGTCTCCACTGTAATGCCTGTCTCTACTACTGGGGCTCGGCCTTCACGGGGCTGGGATCCACCAAGTGGGTGTACAATGGCAAGGGCAACAGGTCGGTGTGATAAACACACACGCACACACACACACACACACACACACACACACTTTAAGGGGGTTTAACACAAAGGAGCAAAGTGCAGACGGAACCATGAAAGATGTCCACTTGAATAAATACCGTACACAACTCCCTTTGCTCTTCAGTTGCATCTTTCGGCTTTTGTTTTGCATCGCGTTTATTAAAACCTCCTTCCTGTCACTGTTCTCCTGTTCTGCCTCTTCCCAACGCCGTCCGTCCGCCTCTGCACTCAGTTACATTCGCTGTTACTACTTTGCGGTGAAGACCCTGATCACCATCGGGGGTCTACCGGACCCCACCACCCTGTTCGAGATTGTCTTCCAACTCATCAACTACTTTGTCGGAGTCTTTGCCTTCTCCATCATGATCGGACAGGTAGATACAGAAAAAAAGACACCCAATACTTCATAAGTATCTTTGTGCAATGATGGTGTTCAATTATCGTTTTCTAATTCTGCTGGTTTGTTTTTCAGATGCGTGATGTGGTCGGTGCAGCCACAGCGGGTCAGACCTACTACCGCACATGTATGGACAACACCATCAAATACATGTCCTCGTACCGCATCCCCAAAGACGTCCAGAACCGCGTCAAGACCTGGTACAACTACACCTGGCAGTCTCAAGGCATGCTGGGTAAGGAGAACATACACTGTGTGTGTGTGTGTGTGTGTGTGTGTGTGTGTGTGTGTGTGTGCAGGCTCACATCACACATCTGAGCTTCCAGTCACACGCGCTTGTGTTGCTTGTTTTTTCTCCATCCAGACGAGCAGGAGCTGCTGACGCAGTTGCCAGATAAAATGCGACTGGACATCGCCATAGACGTCAACTACTCCATCGTGAGCAAAGTCCCTCTTTTTCAGGTAGGGAGTGATGAAAACACGAGAGGCGTGGCGTTGTGCACTTCACAGTTGTGCTGTAACACCAGTGTACCACATCAAGATCCACTATTTTTCGTCTTTGGTCCGTTTCCCCTCTCGGCAGGGTTGTGACAGACAGATGATCTTTGATATGCTGAAAAGCCTTCGCTCTGTTGTCTACCTGCCAGGGGACTATGTCTGCAAAAAGGTATGTACAGTATACTGTACACAAACTTGCCTGTACTTTGATTTATTTGTAAGAGGACCTGTTGGTCTCTCTCCCTCTCATCATCTCCATCTTGTGTTGCTCAGGGCGAGGTGGGTCGGGAGATGTACATCATCAAGGCAGGGGAGGTGCAGGTGGTCGGAGGACCCGATGGGAAGACGGTGTTCGTCACCCTCAGAGCGGGGTCGGTCTTCGGAGAGATCAGGTGACAACGTTTTTAATCCTTTTAACCTGAACCCCTGTGGATCAAAAAGACAGAAAAGAAAAGAAACTTTCTATTCAAATGTTCAAATATTGCATGTTCACATTAAAGCTTTAAAACTAAATTACACAATGGAACAAGCCATTTCTAAAATATATCATCTCAAAATGTGGGGGGGGGGGTGTATTTGTGTGATTTTCACATTTCCAGATTTGTGTTTGTCGGAGTTAAACACATTTTTTAACTGTGAAATTCAAATTCAAATCTGTCGAAAAAATGTCATTTTAAACCAATGCGATTACCTCCCCTCTCTCTGATCGGCAGTTTGCTGTCAGTGGGCGGCGGCAACAGGCGCACGGCCAACGTGATTGCTCATGGCTTCGCCAATCTCTTCATCCTGGACAAGAAGGACCTGAATGAGATCCTGGTCCACTACCCGGAGTCCAAGAAGCTGCTCCGCAAGAAGGCCAGGTCATCACACATAATGTCCCAAACCACAAAACATTTCTTTACTCTCTCTCTCTCTCTCTCTCTCTCTCTCTCTCTCTCTCTCTCCAGTGTTCCCACATTCTGATTGACGTTATTGACTCTACCACAGGAAGATGCTCACCAAGGGAAAGAAACCTGATCCCAAAGAAAATGCTAAGGAACCGCCTCGGCCACCGGTCGCCGCCGCCGCCAGGAAGGAGACTCCCAAACTGCTGAGAGCCGCCCTGGAAATGACGGAGAGGACCTCTGGACTGAAAGGAGCTCTGGCTGGAGTCAAAGAGAAGACCAACAAGTCCTTTGTCTCATTACAGGTAAATATATATTGAACAAACACATCACATGAGGATGGAGTATACATAGCAGACATATACACAAAGCATAAACTCTTCTCTCCTCCTCCTCCTCCTCCAGCCCTCCATCTCTTCTCCCCTGCCTCCGCCATCTCCCACGTCCAGCTCTGGCCCCGACAGAGACGGGGACACGCCCTCACCCGGCTCCGCCGCCGCACTCCGCTCTGCTTCCCGCTGCTTCCCGCACAGAGAGGGGGATGTCGGCGAGGATAAAGGGAACTAGGGCGGGAGAAGAGGAAGAGGTTGGAGGAGTTAGGATGGACCTGTAAACTTAAAAAGCTGATACAAAACACAAATATTTTGCTGTCCAATTTTTTTTCCACGCTCCTCTTTCAACCTCCCCCCCTCCCCCACTGTGTTCACCTTTTATAAATCTTATTATCAGTTCTTCAAATGTAGGAGCAACCCACATATTGAATTGAACTTCTTGTCTTTGT